>NC_059455.1:99501281-99588781 GCF_905237065.1 Salmo salar
GTCACTAGGTTAACACCATAGACCTGTAGCCACTAGGTTAACACCATAGACCTGTAGTCACTAGGTTAAC
The DNA here is from genome assembly GCF_905237065.1 of Salmo salar. Classification (NCBI taxonomy): domain Eukaryota; kingdom Metazoa; phylum Chordata; class Actinopteri; order Salmoniformes; family Salmonidae; genus Salmo; species Salmo salar. The sequence goes on from NC_059455.1 coordinate 99,501,352, forward strand.
ACCATAGACCTGTAGTCACTAGGTTAACACCATAGACCTGTAGCCTGTAGTCACTAGGTTAACACCATAGACCTGTAGCCTGTAGTCACTAGGTTAACACCATAGACCTGTAGCCACTAGGTTAACACCATAGACCTGTAGTCACTAGGTTAACACCATAGACCTGTAGTCACTAGGTTAACACCATAGACCTGTAGTCACTAGGTTAACACCATAGACCTGTAGCCTGTAGTCACTAGGTTAACACCATAGACCTGTAGCCTGTAGTCACTAGGTTAACACCATAGACCTGTTGCCACTAGGTTAACACCATAGACCTGTAGTCACTAGGTTAACACCATAGACCTGTAGTCACTAGGTTAACACCATAGACCTGTAGTCACTAGGTTAACACCATAGACCTGTAGCCTGTAGTCACTAGGTTAACACCATAGACCTGTAGCCACTAGGTTAACACCATAGACCTGTAGTCACTAGGTTAACACCATAGACCTGTAGTCACTAGGTTAACACCATAGACCCGTAGTCACTAGGTTAACACCATAGACCTGTAGTCACTAGGTTAACACCATAGACCTGTAGTCACTAGGTTAACACCATAGACCCGTAGTCACTAGGTTAACACCATAGACCTGTAGTCACTAGGTTAACACCATAGACCTGTAGTCACTAGGTTAACACCATAGACCTGTAGTCACTAGGTTAACACCATAGACCTGTAGTCACTAGTTTAACACCATAGACCTGTAGCCTGTAGTCACTAGGTTAAAACCATAGACCTGTAGCCTGTAGTCACTAGGTTAACACCATAGACCTGTAGTCACTAGGTTAACACCATAGACCTGTAGCCACTAGGTTAACACCATCGACCTGTAGTCACTAGGTTAACACCATAGACATGTAGCCTGTAGTCACTAGGTTAACACCATAGATCTGTAGTCACTAGGTTAACACCATAGATCTGTAGCCACTAGGTTAACACCATAGATCTGTAGTCACTAGGTTAACACCATAGACCTGTAGTCACTAGGTTAACACCATAGACCTGTAGTCACTAGGTTAACACCATAGACCTGTAGTCACTAGGTTAACACCATAGACCTGTAGCCACTAGGTTAACACCATAGACCTGTAGTCACTAGGTTAACACCATAGACCTGTAGTCACTAGGTTAACACCATAGACCTGTAGCCTGTAGTCACTAGGTTAACACCATAGACCTGTAGCCACTAGGTTAACACCATAGACCTGTAGTCACTAGGTTAACACCATAGACCTGTAGTCACTAGGTTAACACCATAGACCTGTAGCCTGTAGTCACTAGGTTAACACCATAGACCTGTAGCCTGTAGTCACTAGGTTAACACCATAGACCTGTAGCCACTAGGTTAACACCATAGACCTGTAGTCACTAGGTTAACACCATAGACCTGTAGTCACTAGGTTAACACCATAGACCTGTAGTCACTAGGTTAACACCATAGACCTGTAGCCTGTAGTCACTAGGTTAACACCATAGACCTGTAGCCACTAGGTTAACACCATAGACCTGTAGTCACTAGGTTAACACCATAGACCTGTAGCCTGTAGTCACTAGGTTAACACCATAGACCTGTAGTCACTAGGTTAACACCATAGACCTGTAGTCACTAGGTTAACACCATAGACCTGTAGCCTGTAGTCACTAGGTTAACACCATAGACCTGTAGCCACTAGGTTAACACCATAGACCTGTAGTCACTAGGTTAACACCATAGACCTGTAGTCACTAGGTTAACACCATAGACCCGTAGTCACTAGGTTAACACCATAGACCTGTAGTCACTAGGTTAACACCATAGACCTGTAGTCACTAGGTTAACACCATAGACCCGTAGTCACTAGGTTAACACCATAGACCTGTAGTCACTAGGTTAACACCATAGACCTGTAGTCACTAGGTTAACACCATAGACCTGTAGTCACTAGGTTAACACCATAGACCTGTAGTCACTAGGTTAACACCATAGACCTGTAGCCTGTAGTCACTAGGTTAAAACCATAGACCTGTAGCCTGTAGTCACTAGGTTAACACCATAGACCTGTAGTCACTAGGTTAACACCATAGACCTGTAGCCTGTAGTCACTAGGTTAAAACCATAGACCTGTAGCCTGTAGTCACTAGGTTAACACCATAGACCTGTAGTCACTAGGTTAACACCATAGACCTGTAGCCACTAGGTTAACACCATCGACCTGTAGTCACTAGGTTAACACCATAGACATGTAGCCTGTAGTCACTAGGTTAACACCATAGATCTGTAGTCACTAGGTTAACACCATAGATCTGTAGCCACTAGGTTAACACCATAGACCTGTAGTCACTAGGTTAACACCATAGACCTGTAGTCACTAGGTTAACACCATAGACCTGTAGTCACTAGGTTAACACCATAGACCTGTAGCCACTAGGTTAACACCATAGACCTGTAGTCACTAGGTTAACACCATAGACCTGTAGTCACTAGGTTAACACCATAGACCTGTAGCCTGTAGTCACTAGGTTAACACCATAGACCTGTAGTCACTATGTTAACACCATAGACCTGTAGCCACTAGGTTAACACCATAGACCTGTAGTCACTAGGTTAACACCATAGATAGACCTGTAGTCACTAGGTTAACACCATAGACCTGTAGTCACTAGGCTAACACCATAGACCTGTAGCCTGTAGTCACTAGGTTAACACCATAGACCTGTAGCCTGTAGTCACTAGGTTAACACCATAGACCTGTAGCCTGTAGTCACTAGGTTAACACCATAGACCTGTAGTCACTAGGTTAACACCATAGACCTGTAGTCACTAGGTTAACACCATAGACCTGTAGTCACTAGGTTAACACCATAGACCTGTAGTCACTAGGTTAACACCATAGACCTGTAGTCACTAGGTTAACACCATAGACCTGTAGCCCTGTAGTCACTAGGTTAACACCATAGACCTGTAGTCACTAGGTTAACACCATAGACCTGTAGCCTGTAGTCACTAGGTTAACACCATAGACCTGTAGCCTGTAGTCACTAGGTTAACACCATAGACCTGTAGTCACTATGTTAACACCATAGACCTGTAGCCACTAGGTTAACACCATAGACCTGTAGTCACTAGGTTAACACCATAGATAGACCTGTAGTCACTAGGTTAACACCATAGACCTTTAGTCACTAGGCTAACACCATAGACCTGTAGCCTGTAGTCACTAGGTTAACACCATAGACCTGTAGCCTGTAGTCACTAGGTTAACACCATAGACCTGTAGCCTGTAGTCACTAGGTTAACACCATAGACCTGTAGCCACTAGGTTAACACCATAGACCTGTAGTCACTAGGTTAACACCATAGACCTGTACTCACTAGGTTAACACCATAGACCTGTAGTCACTAGGTTAACACCATAGACCTCACAACATGTTCTGTAGCCACACACAGACTGTCCTGTCCCCAGTGCCTCACCATACACACAGACGGTCCTTTCCCCCCTCACCATACACACAGACAGTCCTTTCCCCCCTCACCATACACACAGACCTCTCCTCCGTCACACAGACCTCTCCCCCCTCACACAGACCTCTCCCCCCTCACACAGACCTCTCCCCCCTCACACAGACCTCTCCCCCCCTCACACAGACCTCTCCCCTCTCACACAGACCTCTCCCCCCTCACACAGACCTCTCCCCGTCACACAGACCTCTCCCCCCCTCACACAGACCTCTCCCCCGTCACACAGACCTCTCCCCCTCACACAGACCTCTCCCCCCTCACACAGACCTCTCCCCCTCACACAGACCTCTCCCCCGTCACACAGACCTCTCCCCGTCACACAGACCTCTCCCCCCTCACACAGACCTCTCCCCCCTCACACAGATCTCTCCCCCTCACACAGACCTCTCCCCCATCACACAGACCTCTCCCCCGTCACACAGACCTCTCCCCTCACACAGACCTCTCCCCCTCACACAGACCTCTCCCCCGTCACACAGACCTCTCCCCCGTCACACAGACCTCTCCCCCTCACACAGACCTCTCCCCCCTCACACAGACCTCTCCCCATGCTCCCCCATTTACCTCTTACTGACAACAGACCACCTACAGCAATACCACCACAACCTCCATTTCTGCTTAACATCAGATGCGTCCCAAGTGTTACCCTATTCCCTATACAGCTCTACATTAGCCTCATGATAACACAGCTCTTCATTAGCCTCATTATAATACAGCTCTACATTAGCCTCATGATAACACAGCTCTACGTTAGCCTCATGATAACACAGCTCTACATTAGCCTCATGATAATACAGCTCTACATTAGCCTCATGATAACACAGCTCTACATTAGCCTCATGATAACACAGCTCTACATTAGCCTCATGATAACACAGCTCTACATTAGCCTCATGATAACACAGCTCTACATTAGCCTCATGATAACACAGCTCTTCATTAGCCTCATGATAACACAGCTCTACATTAGCCTCATGATAACACAGCTCTACATTAGCCTCATGATAACACAGCTCTACATTAGCCTCATGATAACACAGCTCTTCATTAGCCTCATGATAACACAGCTCTACATTAGCCTCATGATAACACAGCTCTACATTAGCCTCATGATAACACAGCTCTACATTAGCCTCATGATAACACAGCTCTTCATTAGACTCATGATAACACAGCTCTACATTAGCCTCATGATAATACAGCTCTACATTAGCCTCATGATAACACAGCTCTACATTATTCTCATGATAACACAGCTCTACATTAGCCTCATGATAACACAGCTCTTCATTAGCGTCATGATAACACAGCTCTACATTAGCCTCATGATAACACAGCTCTACATTAGCCTCATGATAACACAGCTCTACATTAGCCTCATGATAATACAGCTCTACATTAGCCTCGTGAGAATACATGGTAGCTACCGAAACCTGTTCAGAGAGCGAATGTAGAGTGAGTGGCAGAAGCAATGGAACAAATGAATAATTATTCTGCAGGTCAGCTACCCCTCTAAGGCCGATGTCCACGCCCCCCCCCACACTTGAAATCGAATTAGCATAATAAAGAAATCTCCATAAAAATCTGTCAGTTTAAGAGATACATGTTTTTCATTGTATGTGTCTCAATCCACCACATCCACCAGTGTCGCATTTATGCATCTGAGGTGAAAGGTGACAGAGCTAGAGAAGAGTGTTTGTCAGACCATGAGACATCCCAGAAATAGGTCTTGTCAGAAAAACAGCGGTAGCGTCCGAACGATTTGGCCTACAAACTATTTGGCATACAAACTACATACTATTATGGTTTGGTTTACAAACTTTTTGGCATACAAACTACAAACTATTATGGTTTGGACTACAAACTATTTGGCATACAAACTACAAACTATTATGGTTTGGTCTACAAACTATTATGGTTTGGTCTACAAACTATTTGGCATACAAACTACAAACTATTATGGTTTGGACTACAAACTATTTGGCATACAAACTACATACTATTATGGTTTGGTCTACAAACTATTTGGCATACAAACTACATACTATTATGACCCCTCGATGGACAGATGAGACTCTCACGAACATGGTGTTCTCCGTCTTGCACTACGACCTCCACAAGTGTCAGGAGACTCGTCTGAAGTCGGTACAGCCGATCTGCCAACTTCTGTCTGTAGCGTCCCAACAGTTTGGGCTACACACTAATATGACCCCTCTGTGGAAAGGTGAGGCTCTCACGGATATTTAGATGTCAGGTGTTTTGTTCTTGGACACCCACAGACCTCACAAGACTCGTCTGACAGTCCCCACGGTACCAGTTGTATATGGAGACTGTTTAGTTCTAACAATATGGAGATAAATACATGTAAAAAACTAATACAGATGTTTCCTGATCTTTCTTCTATAACTCAGATATCAAATAAAATAAAATGTTATTAGTCACATGAGCCGAATACAACAGGTGTAGTAGACCTTACAGTGAAATGCTCAATACAACAGGTGTAGTAGACCTCACAGTGAAATGCTGAATACAACAGGTGTAGTAGACCTTACAGTGAAATGCTGAATACAACAGGTGTAGTAGACCTTACAGTGAAATGCTGAATACAACAGGTGTAGTAGACCTCACAGTGAAATGCTGAATACAACAGGTGTAGTAGACCTTACAGTGAAATGCTGAATACAACAGGTGTAGTAGACCTCACAGTGAAATGCTGAATACAACAGGTGTAGTAGACCTCACAGTGAAATGCTGAATACAACAGGTGTAGTAGACCTCACAGTGAAATGCTGAATACAACAGGTGTAGTAGACCTTACAGTGAAATGCTGAATACAACAGGTGTAGTAGACCTCACAGTGAAATGCTGAATACAACAGGTGTAGTAGACCTTACAGTGAAATGCTGAATACAACAGGTGTAGTAGACCTCACAGTGAAATGCTCAATACAACAGGTGTAGTAGACCTCACAGTGAAATGCTGAATACAACAGGTGTAGTGGACCTCACAGTGAAATGCTGAATACAACAGGTGTAGTAGACCTCACAGTGAAATGCTGAATACAACAGGTGTAGTAGACCTCACAGTGAAATGCTGAATACAACAGGTGTAGTAGACCTCACAGTGAAATGCTGAATACAACAGGTGTAGTAGACCTTACAGTGAAATGCTGAATACAACAGGTGTAGTAGACCTCACAGTGAAATGCTGAATACAACAGGTGTAGTAGACCTTACAGTGAAATGCTGAATACAACAGGTGTAGTAGACCTCACAGTGAAATGCTGAATACAACAGGTGTAGTAGACCTCACAGTGAAATGCTGAATACAACAGGTGTAGTAGACCTCACAGTGAAATGCTGAATACAACAGGTGTAGTAGACCTTACAGTGAAATGCTCAATACAACAGGTGTAGTAGACCTTACAGTGAAATGCTGAATACAACAGGTGTAGTAGACCTTACAGTGAAATGCTGAATACAACAGGTGTAGTAGACCTCACAGTGAAATGCTGAATACAACAGGTGTAGTAGACCTCACAGTGAAATGCTGAATACAACAGGTGTAGTAGACCTCACAGTGAAATGCTGAATACAACAGGTGTAGTAGACCTTACAGTGAAATGCTGAATACAACAGGTGTAGTAGACCTTACAGTGAAATGCTGAATACAACAGGTGTAGTAGACCTTACAGTGAAATGCTGAATACAACAGGTGTAGTAGACCTTACAGTGAAATGCTGAATACAACAGGGCAGTGAAATGCTTAATTACGAGACCTTAACTAACAATGCAGTTACATTTTTTTTAAAGAATACGAATAAGAATAAGAAATAAAAGTAACAAGTAATTATAGAGCAGCAGTAAAATAACAATAGCGAGACGATATACAGGGGTCCCGGTACAGAGTCAATGTGGAGGCTATATACAGGGTATTACGGTACAGAGTCAATGTGGAGGCTATATACAGGGGGTACCGGTACAGAGTCAATGTGGAGGCTATATACAGGGGGTACCGGTACAGAGTCAATGTGGAGGCTATATACAGGGGGTACCGGTACAGAGTCAATGTGGAGGCTATATACAGGGTGTTACGGTACCGAGTCAATGTGGAGGCTATATACAGGGTATTACGGTACAGAGTCAATGTGGAGGCTATATACAGGGGGTACCGGTACAGAGTCAATGTGGAGGGTATATACAGGGTGTTACGGTACAGAGTCAATGTGGAGGCTATATACAGGGGGTACTGGTACAGAGTCAATGTGGAGGCTATATACAGGGGGTACCAGTACAGAGTCAATGTGGAGGCTATATACAGGGGGTACCGGTACAGAGTCAATGTGGAGGCTATATACAGGGGGTACCGGTACAGAGTCAATGTGGAGGCTATATACAGGGGTTACTGGTACAGAGTCAATGTGGAGGCTATATACAGGGGGTACCGGTACAGAGTCAATGTGGAGGCTATATACAGGGGGTACCGGTACAGAGTCAATGTGGAGGCTATATACAGGGGGTACCGGTACAGAGTCAATGTGGAGGCTATATACAGGGGGTACCGGTACAGAGTCAATGTGGAGGCTATATACAGGGGGTACCAGTACAGAGTCAATGTGGAGGCTATATACAGGGGGGTACCGGTACAGAGTCAATGTGGAGGCTATATACAGGGGGTACCAGTACAGAGTCAATGTGGAGGCTATATACAGGGTATTACGGTACAGAGTCAATGTGGAGGCTATATACAGGGGGTACCGGTACAGAGTCAATGTGCGGGGGCACCGGTTAGTCGAGGTTATATGTACATGTAGGTAGAGTTCTTAAAGTGACTATGCATAGATGATAACAACAGAGAGTAGCAGCGGTGTAAAAGAGGTGGGGGGGGGGCAATGCAAATAGTCTGGGTAGCCATTTGATTAGATGTTCAGGAGTCTTATGGCTTGGGGGTAGAAGCTGTTTAGAAGCCTCTTGGACCTAGACTTGGCCCTCTGGTACCGCTTGCCATGCGGTAGCAGAGAGAACAGTCTATGACTGGGGTGGCTGGGGTCTTTGACAATTTTTAGGGCCTTCCTCTGACACCGCCTGGTGAAGAGGTCCTGGATGGCAGGAAGCTTGGCCCCAGTGATGTACTGGGCCGTACGCACTACCCTCTGGAGTGCCTTGCGGTCAGAGGCCGAACAGTTGCCATACCAGGCAGTGGTGCAACCAGTCAGGATGCTCTCGATGGTGCAGCTGTAGAACCTTTTGAGGATCTGTGGAGCCATGCCAAATCTTTTCAGTCTCCTGAGGGGGAATAGGTTTTGTCGTGCCCTCTTCATGACTGTCTTAGTGTGTTTGGACCACGATAGATCGTTGGTGATGTGGACACCAAGGAACTTGAAGCTCTCAACCTGCTCCACTGCAGCCCCGTCGATGAGAATGGGGGCGCGCTCGGTCCACCTATTCCTGTAGTCCCCAATCATCTCCTTTGTCTTGATCACATTGTGGGAGAGTTTGTTGTCCTGGCACCACACGGCCAGGTCTCTGACCTCCTCCCTATAGGCTGTCTCATTGTTGTCTGTGATCAGACCTACCACTGTTGTGTCATCGGCAAACTTAATGATGGTGTTGGAGTCGTGCCTGACCATGCAGTCATGAGTGAACAGGGAGTACAGGAGGGGATTGAGCACGCACCCCTGAGGGGACTTTGTGCTGAGGATCAGCGTGGCAGATATATTGTTGCCTACCCTCACCACCTGGGGGCGGCTCGTCAGGAAGTCCAGGATCCAGTTGCAGAGGGAGGTGTTTAGTCCCAGGATCCTTAGCTTGGTGATGAGTTTTGAGGGCACTAAGGTGTTGAACGCTGAGCTGTAGTCAATGAACAGCATTCTTACATAGGTATTCCTTTTGTCCAGGTGGGAAAGAGCAGTGTGGAGTGGCAATAGAGATTGCGTCATCTGTGTATATGTTGGGGGTTGTATGCAAATTGGAGTGGGTCTAGGGTTTCTGGGATAATGGAGTTGATGTGAGCCATGACCAGCCTTTCAAAAAATATAGGACAGATACTTCAGAACAAACTTCATTTAGATTTGTTTGTGGGGGACTATCTGTTGATCCATGTAGTGAATATGTTATTCAATGCCTTTGTATGGACTAACAGCAGTAAGACCAAAAATAGTTGTTAATCAAATAATTCTTTACAATATTTTTGGGGTCAAGGGGTTGTAAAATACTAAATCAAATAGCTAAATGCTCCTTGGTATGACCTTCTTAAAACTATTCCATATTGCTTAGTCGAGCGCACCTCTCTGTACCATAAAGGACAACTGAGTGCTTCTCCCTCTCTCTCTCTCTCTCTCTCTCTCGCTCTCTTTTCTCTCTCTCTCTCTCTCTCTCTCTCTCTCTCCCTCTCTCTCTCTCTCTCTTTTCTCTCTCTCTCTCTCTCTCTCTCTCTCTTTTCTCCCTCTAACTCTCTCTCTCTCTCTCTCTCTCTCTCTCTCTCTCTCTCTCTCTCTCTCTCTCTCCGCTCTCTTTTCTCCCTCTCTCTCTCTCTCTCTCTCTCTCTCTCTCTCTCTCTCTCGCTCTCTTTTCTCCCTCTCTCTCTCTCTCTCTCTCTCTCTCTCTCTCGCTCTCTTTTCTCTCTCTCTCTCTCTCTCTCTCATTCTCTCTCTGTCCTACGTTCAGCTAGCTGTCCTCGTGACTTCATCAGAAGTGCTCCAGTCTGTCCGAGTAGTAACATGGGAGACCGATGAAGCCAGAATTGAATCCATTTGCACAGCAATTAAAGTGAAGGCTATAGGCCCTCGCTCAGAGGCCTTTATAGCAAATAAACAGAAGCCTCTGGTCCTGCTAAGTGTTCTGTGCTTCACTACGCTGCTCCCCGCTGCTCCTGATGCTTTTCATTACAGCAGTAAAAAAAGTGAGACACATCCTGACCTCTGGTACCTTCCGCTGTCGTAAATACGACCCCACTATTACATCAGCCGTGATCGATGACGTCACCGGGAGCCACGGTAGATGATGTCACCAGGACTACATTTTCAACATGTTTTTCGTTCAGCTGCTTTGAAAAAACAAAAGACAAGATGATTTCAACCCGATACAAGAAATCGAATCAAACTTTATTAGTCACATGCGCCGAATTCAACAGGTGTAGACAGTACAGAGTCAATGTGGAGGCTTTATACAGGGGGTACCAGTACAGAGTCAATGTGGAGGCTATATACAGGGGGTACCAGTACAGAGTCAATGTGGAGGCTATATACAGGGGGTACCGGTACAGAGTCAATGTGGAGGCTATATACAGGGGGTACCGGTACAGAGTCAATGTGGAGGCTATATACAGGGGTTACTGGTACAGAGTCAATGTGGAGGCTATATACAGGGGGTACCGATACAGAGTCAATGTGGAGGCTATATACAGGGGGTACCGGTACAGAGTCTTTGTGGAGGCTATATACAGGGTGTTACGGTACAGAGTCAATGTGGAGGCTATATACAGGGGGTACCAGTACAGAGTCGATGTGGAGGCTATATACAGGGGGTACCGGTACAGAGTCAATGTGGAGGCTATATACAGGGGGTACCGATACAGAGTCAATGTGGAGGCTATATACAGGGGGTACCGGTACAGAGTCAATGTGGAGGCTTTATACAGGGGTACCAGTACAGAGTCAATGTGGAGGCTTTATACAGGGGGTACCAGTACAGAGTCAATGTGGAGGCTATATACAGTGGTACCGGTACAGAGTCAATGTGGAGACTATATACAGGGGGTACCGGTACAGAGTCAATGTGGAGGCTATATACAGGGGGTACCGGTACAGAGTCAATGTGGAGGCTATATACAGGGGGTACCAGTACAGAGTCAATGTGGAGGCTATATACAGGGGGTACCGGTACAGAGTCAATGTGGAGGCTATATACAGGGGGTACCGGTACAGAGTCAATGTGTAGGCTATATACAGGGTGTTACGGTACAGAGTCAATGTGGAGGCTATATACAGGGGGTACTGGTACAGAATCGATGTGGAGACTATATACAGGGGGTACCGGTACTAAGTCAATTTGCGGGGGCACCGGTTAGTCGAGGTAATTGAGGTAATATGTACATGTAGATAGAGTTATTAAAGTGACCATGCAGACATGTATAAAGGTATACGAAATCCATAATTTCTGGTAAACCTGCTACTAACTCCTAGTCAACGAATCTCTAACACAGTAAAGCTTAATGAAGGTGGTTTGACCACACAGACTGTATACATATGCTAAAGCCTCCCAGCTGTAACATGATGTGACTAAGTCCTCCTGTCCTAATATTACCATTACTCTGGTCGAAAGAAGTGCACTATATATAGGGAATAGGGTGCCATAGGACTCTGGTCGAAAGAAGTGCACTATATATAGGGAATAGGGTGCCATAGGACTCTGGTCGAAAGGTAGTGCACTATATATAGAGAATAGGGTGCCATAGGGCTCTGGTCAAAAGTAGTGCACTATATATAGGGAATAGGGTGCCATAGGACTCTGGTCGAAAGGTAGTGCACTATATATAGGGAATAGGGTGCCATAGGGCTCTGGTCTAAAGTAGTGCACTAAATAGGGAATAGGGTTCTATAGGGCTCTGGTCTAAAGTAGTGCACTAAATAGGGTGCCATAGGACTCTGGTCGAAAGGTAGTGCACTATATATAGGGAATAGGGTGCCATAGGGCTCTGGTCAAAAGGTAGTGCACTAAATAGGGAATAGGGTTCTATAGGGCTCTGGTCTAAAGTAGTGCACTAAATAGGGAATAGGCTTCTATAGGGCTCTGGTCTAAAGTAGTGCACTATATAGGGAATAGGGTGCCATAGGTCTCTGGTCTAAAGTAGTGCACTATATAGGGAATAGGGTGCCATAGGACTCTGGTCTAAAGTAGTGCACTATATAGGGAATAGGGTTCCATAGGGCTCTGGTCTAAAGTAGTGCACTATATAGGGAATAGGGTGCCATAGGGCTCTGGTCAAAAGGTAGTGCACTAAATAGGGAATAGGGTTCTATAGGGCTCTGGTCTAAAGTAGTGCACTATATAGGGAATAGGGTGCCATAGGACTCTGGTCTAAAGTAGTGCACTATATAGGGAATAGGCTTCCGTTTGGAGTGCATATCAGCTTTAATGTTGCTGATGTAATAGGCCTTAGCTTCTCACCCAGTTCATATATTAATGTTACCATTCACACAGACACTGTGTTTGTAGAGGAAATCGAGCCATGATAACAGTGTCTGTCAAGTAATATCACGTGAGAGTCATTTTACAGAGGGCACCAATCCATTGTAGCGTTCTTCAAAAATGACTGTTGAACACAATTCAACTATGTGATGTACAGTTGAAGTCGGAAGTTTACATACACTTAGGTTGGAGTCATTAAAACTCTTTTTTTCAGCCACTCCAGAAATGTCTTGTTAACAAACTGTAGTTTTGGCAAGTTGGTTAGGACATCTACTTTGTGCATGACACAAGTCATTTGGCCAACAATTGTTTACAGACAGATTATTTCACCTATAATTCATTTATCACAATTCCAGTGGGTCAGAAGTTTACATACACTAAGTTGACTGTGCCTTCAAGCAGCTTGGAAAATTCCAGAAAATGATGTCATGGCTTTAGAAGCTTCTGATTGGCTTATTGACATCATTTGAGTCAATTGGAGGTGTACCTGTGGATGTATTTCAAGGCCTACCTTCAAACTCAGTGCCTCTTTGCTTGACATCATGGGAAAATCAAAAGAAATCAGCCAAGACCTCAGAAAAAAGAATTGTAGACCTCCAACACCTGAAGGTACCACGTTCATCTGTACAAACAATAGCAAGTATAAACACCATGGGACCACGCAGCCGTCATACCGCTCAGGAAGGAGACGCGTTCTGTCTGCTAGAGATGAACATACTTTGGTGCGAAAACTGCAAATCAATCCCAGAACAACAGCAAAGGACCTTGTGAAGATGCTGGAGGAAACAGGTACAAAAGTATCTATATCCACAGTAAAACGAGTCCTATATCGACATATCCTGAAAGGCCGCTGTCATGACTTCCGCCGAAGTCAGTCCCTCACCTTGTTCGGGCGACGTTCGGCGGTCGACGTCACCGGCCTTCTTGCCATCGCCGATCCACTTTTCATTTTCCAGTTGTTTTGTCTTTGTTTTACAAACAATTACATGTTCATTATTTAACCCTCTGTTTTCCCCATGGTTTTTGTGCGTGTTTGTTTTATATATTTCGGTCCGTTTGTGTGGGGTTGGTATATCTACATATATTTGGTGATTTTCAGTAAAGTTACTTTTATTACTCATCTCTGCTGTCCTGTGCCTGACTCCTCTGCACCAGCTACACCCAGATGATTACAGCCGCTCAGAAGAAGCCACTGCTCCAAAACCGCCATAAAAAGCCAGACTATGGTTGGCAACTGCACATGGGGACAAAGATCGTACTTTTTGGAGAAATGTCCTCTGGTCTGATGAAACAAAAATAGAACTGTTTGGCAATAATGACCATCATTATGTTTGGAGTAAAAAGGGGGAGGCTTGCAAGCCAAAGAACACCATCCCTACCGTGAAGCACGGGGGTGGCAGAATCATGTTGTGGGGGTGCTTTGCTGCAGGAGGGACTGGTGCACTTCACAAAATAGATGGCGTCATGAGGAATGAAAATTATGTGGATATATTGAAGCAACATCTCAAGACATCAGTCAGGAAGTTAAAGCTTGGTCGCAAATGGGTCTTCAAAATGGACAATGACCCCAAGCATACTACCAAAGTTGTGGAAAATGGCTTAAGGACATCAAAGTCAAGGTATTGGAGTGGCCATCACAAAGCCCTGACCTCAATCCTAAAGAAAATTTGTGGGCAGAACTGAAAAAGCGTGTGCGAGCAAGGAGGCCTACAAACCTGACTGTTACACCAGCTCTGTCAGGAGGAATGGGCCAAAATTCACCCAACTAATTGTGGCAAGCTTATGGAAGGCTACCCGAAACGTTTGACCCAAGTTAAACACTTTAAAGGCAATGCTACCAAATACTAATTGAGTGTATGTAAACTTCCGACTTCAACTGTAATATTCTGGAACTGGAAAGTTCCGCTGCTCGTCCTAAACTATTCATGCAGGGATCCACACATCGGGATATGATCAGTCAGAGAGAGATAACATTTTCCTAGCTGAACCAATTTGAAATAGGGAGAGGGGGTGGTGGTATGGCTTATTTGCTCTAAGAAGCAAGGTAACCCTTTCCTCTGTGCTCGAACTTGGTGTTAATGTGAAAAACATGAACACGCACACACACACACACACACAACGACTCGGGAAAGGCAAGCCACAGGAAGCCAGTGAAGTGAGCGTTAACGCCGGCAAGATGCCAGCGTCTCAGCCAGTGAGACAGACAGAGACTCTGGGTACACAGCCGCCTGTTGGTAAAGGTCACAGAGAAGACGAATAAAAAGGAGAGATGTTTAATAACAGAATGGGCTTGTCTATGTCTGAGCGACAAGAAGAGCAGGATGAGAGAAAGAGAAATAGAGATAAATAAAGAGAGAGAGAATCAGGGGAATGGATAAAAGCAAAGTGTGAGAATGTAAATGTGAGATAATCAATCAAAAATGTATTTATAAAGCCCTTTTTACATCAGCTGATGTCACAAAGTGCTATACAGAAACCCAGCCTAAAACCCCAAACAGCAAGCAATGCAGATGTAGAAGCACGGTGGCTAGGAAAAACTCCCTAGAAAGGCTAGAACCTAGGAAGAAACCTAGAGAGGAACCAGACTCTGAGGGATGGACAGTTTTCTTCTGGCTGTGCCGGGTGGAGATTATAAGAGTACACGGCCATTAAGGCCAAATAAAGAAGAGGTTAAGACATGGAATGATAGGTTCTTCAGTCTATTCTCTCTGTCTCTGTCTGTCTCTCTCTCTCTCTGTCTCTACTACCATTACCACTAGTGTCATTAATACCTCTAATATCTCTACTACATTACCTCTAGTATCATTAATACCTCTACTACTACCATTAGCACTAGTAGTATTTATACCTCTAATATCTCTACCATTACCACTAGTATCATTAAAACCTCTAATATCTCTACTACATTACCTCTAGTATCATTTATACCTCTACTACTACCATTAGCACTAGTATCATTTATACCTCTAATATCTCTACCATTACCACTAGTATCATTTATACCTCTAATATCTCTACTACATTACATCTAGTATCATTTATACCTCTAATATCTCTACCATTAGCACTAGTATCATTTATACCTCTAATATCACTACTACATTACCTCTAGTATCATTTATACCTCTAATATCTCTACTACATTACCTCTAGTATCATTAATACCTCTAATATCTCTACTACCACCATTACCACTAGTATCATGTATACCTCTAATATCTCTACTACCATTACCACTAGTAGCATTTATACCTCTAATATCTCTACCACATTACATCTAGTATCATTTATACCTCTAATATCTCTACTACATTACATCTAGTATCATTTATACCTCTAATATCTCTACCATTAGCACTAGTATCATTTATACCTCTAATATCTCTACCATTAGCACTAGTATCATTTATACCTCTAATATCTCTACTACATTACATCTAGTACCATTTATACCTCTAATATCTCTGCTACCATTACCTCTAGTATCATTTATACCTCTAATATCTCTACTACCACCATTACCACTAGTAGTATTTATACCTCTAATATCTCTACTACCATTACCACTAGCAGCTTTTACCTCTAATATCTCTACTACATTACCACTAGTAGTATTTATACCTCTAATATCTCTACTACCATTACCACTAGTAGCATTTATACCTCTAATATCTCGACTACATTACCTCTAGTATCATTAATACCTCTAATATCTCTACTACCACCATTACCTCTAGTATCATTTATACCTCTAATATCTCTACTACCATTACCGCTAGTATCATTCATACCTCTAATATCTCTACTACTATTACCACTAGTATCATTTATACCTCTAATATCTCTACTACCATTACCACTAGCAGCATTTACCTCTAATATCTCTACTACATTACCTCTAGTATCATTTATACCTCTAATATCTCTACTACCATTACCACTAGTATAATTTATACCTCTAATATCTCTACTACCATTACCACTAGTAGTATTTATACCTCTAATATCTCTACTACATTACCTCTAGTATCATTTATACCTCTAATATCTCTACTACCATTACCACTAGTAGTATTTATACCTCTAATATCTCTACTACCATTACCTCTAGTATCATTTATACCTCTAATATCTCTACTACCACCATTACCACTAGTAGCATTTATACCTCTAATATCTCTACTACCACCATTACCTCTAGTTTCATTTATACCTCTAATATCTCTACTACCATTACCACTAGTAGTATTTATACCTCTAATATCTCTACTACATTAACTCTAGTATCATTTATACCTCTAATATCTCTACTACCACCATTACCTCTAGTATCATTTATACCTCTAATATCTCTCCCATTACCACTAGTATCATTTATACCTCTAATATCTCTACTACATTACCTCTAGTATCATTAATACCTCTACTACTACCATTAGCACTAGTAGTATTTATAGCTCTAATATCTCTCCCATTACCACTAGTATCATTTATACCTCTAATATCTCTACTACCATTACCTCTAGTTTCATTAATACCTCTACTACTACCATTAGCACTAGTATCATTTATACCTCTAATATCTCTACCATTACCACTAGTATCATTTATACCTCTAATATCTCTACTACATTACATCTAGTATCATTTATACCTCTAATATCTCTACCATTAGCACTAGTATCATTTATACCTCTAATATCTCTACCATTAGCACTAGTATCATTTATACCTCTAATATCTCTACTACATTACGTCTAGTACCATTTATACCTCTAATATCTCTGCTACCATTACCTCTAGTATCATTTATACCTCTAATATCTCTACTACCATTACCACTAGCAGCTTTTACCTCTAATATCTCTACTACATTACCACTAGTAGTATTTATACCTCTAATATCTCTACTACCATTACCACTAGTAGCATTTATACCTCTAATATCTCTACTACATTACCTCTTGTATCATTTATACCTCTAATATCTCGACTACATTACCTCTAGTATCATTAATACCTCTAATATCTCTACTACCATTACCGCTAGTATCATTCATACCTATAATATCTCTACTACTATTACCACTAGTATCATTTATACCTCTAATATCTCTACTACCATTACCACTAGCAGCATTTACCTCTAATATCTCTACTACATTACCTCTAGTATCATTTATACCTCTAATATCTCTACTACCATTACCACTAGTATAATGTATACCTCTAATATCTCTACTACATTACCTCTAGTATCATTTATACCTCTAATATCTCTACTACATTACCTCTAGTATCATGTATACCTCTAATATCTCTACTACCATTACCTCTAGTATCATTTATACCTCTAATATCTCTACTACCACCATTACCACTAGTAGCATTTATACCTCTAATATCTCTACTACCACCATTACCTCTAGTTTCATTTATACCTCTAATATCTCTACTACCATTACCACTAGTAGTATTTATACCTCTAATATCTCTACTACATTACCTCTAGTATCATGTATACCTCTAATATCTCTACTACATTAACTCTAGTATCATTTATACCTCTAATATCTCTACTACCACCATTACCTCTAGTATCATTTATACCTCTAATATCTCTCCCATTACCACTAGTATCATTTATACCTCTAATATCTCTACTACATTACCTCTAGTATCATTAATACCTCTACTACTACCATTAGCACTAGTAGTATTTATAGCTCTAATATCTCTACCACCATTACCACTAGTATAATTTCTACCTCTAATATCTCTACCATTACCACTAGTATCATTTATACCTCTAATATCTCTACCTATTACAACTATAACTACCTTCCATCTAACTGTCCTCCTCACCATTACATCAGTACTACAACCACCATCATCATTACTAATGGTTGTTTTGGGGGGTAGATCAGCTTTAATACTGCAGATAGATTGTAGCTTCCATTAATGTAATTGTCTGCATCATTTCCAAATCATGATATTTTAATTCATTATTTCCCCTAACCATACTACCCCTCCCCTAATTGGAGTAAAGTAATGGACATCAACACTTAGGCTTCTACTTCCAGCTTCTACATACTATATACATTTATGGACACGGTATATTTTACATTCGTTTTCTTGTTGTTTTTAATCCCATCCTTCATCTCCATTCAACCCATCCCATCTATCTCTTAACACAATCCATATTGGGTTTCTATTTTCCATATATATTTTTCCAACTGTGCTGTGATGTTTCACAAAGGTTCTGAACCTTTCTATTCTCATAGTTTCTACAGATTGTAAATTAAAGATAAACATTTTTTGCTAAACATATTATTATATTATTGATCGATTGACTATGACTTTTCAAATCACCCAGTAGTGCTATCTGCAGAGTTAACTCCTGGTAAATGTTTAACTTCAACCATTCCATTCCTCGAACCAAAACAAATGATCTAATGATTCTGTCTCTTCGCAGCAAAATCTGCAGAGCTGGGTTGTTGTATCCCCCATATATATATCATTAAATTGGTTGCAATAATTTTGTATGATAATTTAAATTGAAAAAATTGAATCTGGCATTGTTTTTGCGTATCAGTTTCTAAACCATGGAATTGGTACATCGAAAATCTCTTCCAAACTATTTTGCAATCTAAACTGCAAAAAAAAGAAACGTCCCTTTTTCAGGACCTGTCTTTCAAAGTTAATTTATAAAAATCCAAATATCTTCTTTCATCACATTCCCAGTGGGTCAGAAGTTTACATACACTCAATTAGTATTTGGTAGCATTGCCTTTAAATTGTTGAACTTGGGTCAAACGTTTCGGGTAGCCTTCCACAAGCTTCCCACAATAAGTTGGGTGAATTTTGGCCCATTACTCCTGACAGAGCTAGTGTAACTGAGTCAGGTTTGTAGGCCTCCTTGCTCGCACACACTTTTTCAGTTCTGCCAACAAGTTTTCTACAGGATTGAGGTCAGGGCTTTGTGATGGCCACTCCAATACCTTCAATTTGTTCTCCTTAAGACAATTTGCCACTACTTTGTAAGTATGCTTGGCATTATTGTCCATTTGGAAGACCCATTTGCAACCAAGCTTCAACTTACATTTTAGTCATTTAGCAGACACTCTTATCCAGAGTGACTTACAGCAGTGAATGCATACATTTCATAAACGTTTTTCTCCGTACTGGTCCCACGTGGGAATCAAACCCACAACCCTGGCGTTGCAAACACCATGCTCTACCAACTGAGCCACATTTGCGAGCAAGCTATAACTTCCTGACTGATGTCTTGAGATGTTGCTAGTAATATAAATGACTAACATTAAAGACATGATGAAGGTCATGGTAGGAAATGACTGCAGATGAACCCATATTAAAGCTTCATCACTGAATAGTAGGTCCAATCTAACCAGGAACAGATATAGCCCTTGGTTCTCTCCAGACCTGACTGCCCTTAACCAACACAAAAACATCCTGTGGCGTTCTGCATTAGCATCGAACAGCCCCCGTGATATGCAACTTTCAGGGAAGTTAGAAACCAATATACTCAGGCAGTTAGAAAAGCCAAGGCTAGCTTTTTCAAACAGAAATTTACTTCCTGCAACACAAACTCAAAAAAGTTCTGGGACACTGTAAAGTCCTTGGAGAATAAGAACACCTCCTCCCAGCTGCCCACTGCAATGAGGATAGGAAACTCTGTCACCACCGATAAATCCACTATAATTGAGAATTTCAATAAGCATTTTTCTACGGCTGGCCGTGCTTTCCACCTGGCTACCCCTACCGCAGTCAACAGCACTGCACCCCCCTCAGCAACTCGCCCAAGCCTTCCCCATTTCATTTTCTCCCAAATCCAGTCAGTTGATGTTCTGAAAGAGCTGCAAAATCTGGACACCTACAAATCAGCTGGGCTTGACAATCTGGACCCTTTCTTTCTAAAAAGATCTGCCGAAATTGTTGCAACCCCTATAACTAGCCTGTTCAACCTCTGTTTCGTGTCGTCTGAGATTCCCAAAGATTGGAAAGCAGCTGCGGCCATCCCCCTCTTCAAAGGGGGGGACACTCTTGACCCAAACTGCTACAGACCTATATCTATCCTACCCTGCCTTTCTAAGGTCTTCGAAAGCCAAGTCAACAAACAGATTACCGACCATTTCGAATCCCACCGCACCTTCTCCACTATGCAATCTGGTTTCAGAGCTGGTCATGGGTGCACCTCAGCCACACTCAAGGTCCTAAATGATATCTTAACCTCCATCGATAAGAAACAATACTAGCCGTATTCATTGACCTGGCCAAGGCTTACGACTCTGTCAATCACCACATCCTCATCAGCAGACCCAATAGCCTTGGTTTCTCAAATGATTGCCTCGCCTGGTTCACCAACTACTTCTCTGATAGAGTTCAGTGTGTCAAATCGGAGGGCCTGTTGTCCGGACCTCTGGCAGTCTCTATGGGGGTGCCACAGGGTTCAATTCCTGGGCTGACTCTCTTCTCTGTATACATCAATGATGTCGCTCTTGCTGCTGGTGAGTCTCTGATCCACCTCTACGCAGACAACACCATTCTGTATACTTCTGGCCCTTCTTTGGACACTGTGTTATCAACCCTCCCGATGAGCTTCAATGCCATACAACTCTCCTTCCTTGACCTCCAACTGCTCTTAAATACAAGTAAAACTAAATGCATGCTCTTCAACCGATCACTGCCTGCACCTGCCCGCCGGTCCAGCATCACTACTCTGGACGGGTCTGACTTAGAATATGTGGACAACTACAAATACCTAGGTGTCTGGCTAGACTGTAAACTCTCCTTCCAGACTCACATCAAACATCTCCAATCCAAAGTTAAATCTAGAATTGGCTTCCTATTTCGCAACAAAGCATCCTGCACTCATGCTGCCAAACATACCCTAAGCACCAGCTGTCAGAGCAGCTCACAGATTACTGCGCCTGTACATAGCCCATCTATAATTTAGCCCAAACAACTACCTCTTCCCCTACTGTATTTATTTATTTAGCTCCTTTGCACCCTATTATTTCTACTTTGCACTTTCTTCCACTGCAAATCTACCATTCCAGTGTTTTACTTGCTATATTGTATTTACTTCGCCACCACGGCCTTTTTTTGCCTTTACCTCCCTTATCTCACCTCATTTGCTCACATTATATATAGACTTATTTTTCTACTGTATTATTGACTGTATGTTTGTTTTACTCCATGTGTAACTCTGTGTTGTTGTATGTTGTCGAACTGCTTTGCTTTATGTTGGCCAGGTCGCAATTGTAAATGAGAACTTGTTCTCAACTTGCCTACCTGGTTAAATAAAGGTGAAATAAAAAAATAAAAATAATAATAAATGACCTTTGTGAATGCCATATGAACAATATCAGCTGTATGTGATTCTGATAACACCTCGTGATAATGCTGTTCACGGAGTAACAAGACAGACAGACATTATCATTTTTCTCTGTCATCAATATAAAAAGTCTGAAAACCATCTGTGTGGTTTCAACATAACACCCCACCACATTACCAGGAGTTACCATTAACTGACTGGCCAATAAAACAGATTCAGCATTTAAGAGTAGCATTTTTTTCCCCCTGCGTTCCAAACGGAATCGTACGGGCCCTGATCTAAAGTACTGTACAGGGAACAGGGTTACATTTGGAACGCATAGGAAGTCCTCTGCCCTCGAAACAGATTTATATAAAGGTCTGTTTTAACATCTGTTGAAATGCAGGCACACAGAGCAGAGATGGGGACAAGTGTTTGAGTAGCGTTTTCACAGAGTCTGTTACACTGTGTGTATGTGTGTGTGTGTGTTTTACAGAGTCTGTTACGCTGTGTGTGTGTGTGTGTGTGTGTGTGTGTGTGTGTGTGTGTGTGTGTGTGTGTGTGTGTGTGTGTGTGTGTGTGTGTGTGTTCCCCTACTCCCAATCACCTTGCCTTGGTTAAATGCGGTGGTTCGCGCTTTCAGTTTAGCGTGAATGCTGCCATCTATCCACGGTTTCTGGTTTGGGTTTTTAATAGTGACAGTGGGAACAACATCCCCTAAACTCTTCCAGAACTCAGTCACCGTGTCTGTGTATACGTCCATGTTATTCTCAGAGGCATCCCTGCGAACATATCCCAGTCCACGTGAATCAAAACAATCTTGAAGGATGGATTCTGAATTGTCAGACCAGCGTTGAATAGACCTTAGCGCGGGTACTTCCTTTTTGAGTTTCTGCCTATAGGAAAGGAGGAGAAAATGGAGTCGTGATCTGATTTGCTGAAGGGAGGGCGGGGGAGGGCCTTGTAGCCGAAAAGGAGAGTAACAATGGTTGAGAGTTTCTGTAGCATCATTAGCATTTCCCTCAAAGTTGCTTCGTTAAAATCCCCAGCTACAATAAATGCGTCCTCAGGATATGTGGTTTCCAGTTTGCATCAAGTCCAGTGTAGTTCCCTGAGGGCCGTCGTGGTATCGGCTTGAGGGGGAATATACACGGCTGTGACTATAACCGAAGTGAATTTTCTTGGGAGGTAATACGATCACATCTGATTGTGAGGTAATCTAGGTCATATGAACAAAAGGAGAGTTCTTTATTCCTGTCTGCGCGATGTACTGAGAACCCAGCTGGCTGCATGGATGGGGACAGTATATCCGGAGAGAGCCATGATTCCGTGAAACAGAGTATGCTACAATCCATGATGTTTTTTTATTTTATTTATTTCACCTTTATTTAACCAGGTAGGCAAGTTGAGAACAAGTTCTCATTTACAATTGCGACCTGGCCAAGATAAAGCAAAGCAGTTCGACAACATACAAAAACACAGAGTTACACATGGAGTAAAACAACATACAATCAATGATGCAGTAGAAAAAAATAAGACTATATACAATATGAGCAAATGATGTGAGATAAGGGAGGTAAAGGCAAAAAAGCCCATGGTGGCAAAGTAAATAAAGTATTGCAAGTAAAATACTGGAATGGTAGATTTGTAGTTTGAAGAAAGTTCAAAGTTAAAATATAAATAATATGGTGCAAAGGAGCAAAATAAATTAAATAAATAAATACAGTAGGGGAAGGGGTAGTAGTTTGGGCTAAATTATAGATGGGCTATGTACAGGTGCAGTGATCTGGGAGCTGCTCTGATAGCTGGTACTTAAAGCTAGTGAGGGAGATAAGTGTTTCCAGTTTCAGAGATTTTTGTAGTTCGTTCCAGTCATTGGCAGCAGAGAACTGGAAGGAGAGATGACCAAAGGAGGAGTTGGCTTTAGGGGTGATCAGAGAGATATACCTGCTGGAGCGCGTGCTACAGGTGGGTGCTGCTATGGTGACCAGTGTGTCTCTCTGGAAGGAGATCCTCGCCCTGAGCTCGTCTACTTCATTGTCCAGAGACTGAACATTAGTGAGTAATATACTCAGAAGTGGTGGATGGTGTGCACCTCCACCTCCTAAGTTGAACTAGAAGTCCACTCTGAATACCTCATATTGGAGCAGCCTCTGGGATCAGTTCAATTGCCCTGGGGGGGGGGTATGAACAAAAGGACCCAATTTGGGAAAGTCGTATTTCTGGTCAGAATGCTGGTGAATTACCACCGCTCTGATACCCAAAAGTTATTTCCGGCTGTTCGTAATAACACCAAAAAAACGCTCTGGGCTAATAATGTAAGAAATAACACACACCAAAAAAAAAATGAAATACTGCAAAGTAGCTTAGGAGCTAGAAGCAGAACTCTACTCTCTGTCAGCACTATCCTCACCTGACAGGTAGTTCCACATAGTCGCTGGGCTTTCATTTGAGTGATGGCTAGCTTGACTGGCAAATCCGCGTGTTTGTTTGTGGCCAGCGAACATTTATATAGAGAACTCTAAATGATCTGTGCCATTTGAGTTTGAAAATGACAACTGCATTCTGTGTCCTGCAACAGACAGAAACCTAAGATAAAAGCAACGAAAAGTAAATTATCTTTACCAAAGTAAAGATCTTAATCTGTTTAAAGTAATCGATTTTAGTATCATTTTTTGATGACTATAAAGTTGTATACAACATTAGCCAACCAATCTGAGGTCAAAAGGATACGCATTCCATTACATGTATGTGACAATGTAAGCTTGTGTGTAAGGTAGTAACACAAACTGTCCAATTTAGTGTAATAATTAAACACGTAAGATAGTTTATGTCACAACGACTTCTTCTTCTCTCTCATTTAGGGGTCAATCAGATCCACTTTAGCCAAGACAGGCATAGTGGTTGTTTTTGAAGGTGTTGGAACTGCATTAGAGCTGTCAAATCCACAAGTGGCTCCCAGCATTGTTATTATTTTTTTAAATTCCTTTTATTTAACTTGGCAAGTCAGTTAAGAACAAATTCTTATTTACAATGACAGCCTAGGAACAGTGGGTTAACTGCCTTGTTCAGGGGGCAGAACGACAGATTTGTACCTTGTCAGCTCGGGGATTCGATCTTGCAACCTTTTGGTTACTAGTCCAACGCTCTAACCACTAGGCTACCTGCCGCCCCGTTAAACCAATATTGCAGATAGTGCCATTGGCTGCACTGAGTTGCATTAAAAGATACCAAGTTGTGAAATGTAATTTACACCTTGAATAGGCTAATAGAAATCCTCATTATTTTGTTTATTAAGTTAATGAATTTATCAATTTTGAGTGTCCAATATTTCTAAATAACACTTTCTTCTTCCGAACTTCTAAACGCTAGTGGGGATGGGTGTGGCTTCGTGACAATGACCCGCGAGAGCAGCTGCTCACTGATTCGAAGGCTCCAATGCAGTTCCACTGTCCAACCACTGCCCAAAACAGCCACGATCCGTTGTCTGCTACCACTGGTTAACGACTTGATCTGATTTGAATCTAGACATAAGAGAATTTAAAAAAAAATTTAAAAATGTCTCTCAGTCCATTTCTCCGGGTAGACTAGAGGTTTTATCGTGTCTGTGCAGCAGGCTGAATGTTGGAGGTTTGCTACATTTAGTTCCTTCTTTTTTTAATTTTTTTTAATTTTTTTGCTCAATGTGCAGCGCATACATTTTTAACTACAATGACCAGAATGCACTGCGCCTGTGTGATAGCTGGCAGGAGAATGGGGAGCTAAAGAGAGAGAGATTGTTATTACATTTAAAGAGTAATGGTGTTGAAGAGCAAAAGTTAAATGAACTGCTGAGAAAATCTTCAGGGGATGTAGTATTTAATGACGTATTTTATTTCCTTAGGGGGGGGGGGGGGGGGGATGAGAATTATGGGTAGGATTTAGACCTTCCCTGTCTCTGCTCCACACTCCACACAGTTAGTTGCCAACTGCAATATAAAATTCACAGAAGAAGAAGAAGAAGAGGAAGAATCCATTAAGCCTGTTCCCTGAAGGATAAACACAGAACATAGACTGAGAGGATGAGAGGGACAGAGACATTATGAGAGGGACAGAGATGTTATGTGAGGGACAGAGACGTTATGAGAGGGACAGAGATGTTATGAGAGGGACAGAGATGTTATGTGAGGGACAGAGATGTTATGAGAGGGACAGAGAGGATGAGAGGGACAGAGATGTTATGAGAGGGACAGAGATGTTATGAGAGGGACAGAGACATTATGAGAGGGACAGAGATGTTATGAGAGGGACAGAGATGTTATGAGAGGGACAGAGATGTTATGAGAGGGACAGAGACATTATGAGAGGGACAGAGATGTTATGTTAGGGACAGAGACGTTATGAGAGGGACAGAGATGTTATGAGAGGGACAGAGATGTTATGAGAGGGACAGAGATGTTATGAGAGGGACAGAGACATTATGAGAGGGACAGAGACATTATGAGAGGGACAGAGATGTTATGTGAGGGACAGAGACGTTATGAGAGGGACAGAGACATTATGAGAGGGACAGAGATGTTATGTGAGGGACAGAGACGTTATGAGAGGGACAGAGATGTTATGAGAGGGACAGAGATGTTATGAGAGGTATCTCTATCTGATTGATAGCAGTTATCATTGCTTTGAAACACTAATTAAACATTGATTTGGTCAGACAGCTGTGCGGTATAGGTAGCCACGAGCCACTTTGCAGTTGTTTCTAAAAAACGACAGGAAACGCTCTAAACTAGCTGGAGGATGTACATAAGGCTGAAAGAGCAGTTACAGTTATTTATCAAAAACATAAAAACGCCAACAACAACAAAAATATTTAATTTTCAAAGGCACTTAAGAGCTGTCGAAGCCTGAAATCCCACTATCCTCTGAATATCCAATATAAAACAAAATGTTCCTCTGTCTCTCTCTCTCTGTATCTCTCTCTCTCTCTCTGTATCTCTCTCTCTCTCTCTCTCTCTGTCTCACTCTGTCTCACTCTCTGTATCTCTCTCTCTCTCTCTCTCTCGGTCTCTCTCTCTCTCTGTATCTCTCTCTCTCTCTCTCTCTCTGTCTCTCTCTGTCTCTCTGTCTCTCTGTCTCTGTCTCTCTCTCTCTCTCTGTCTCTCTGTCTCTCTCTCTCCCCCTCTCTACATCACAACAGCAGCAGCATCCTCCCTCCCTCCCTCCCTCCCTCCCTCCCTCCCTCCCTCCCTCCCTCCCTCCCTCCCTCCCTCCCTCCCTCCCTCCCTCCTCATCCTACACCACCACCACACAACCAGCAGCCTCATTAAAAAGAGAACATCTATGAGAGTCAGTACTAACAAAGGCATTGTTCTGCTTCAGCTGCTGTGTTGTAACTCTCTGGGGTAACAATACCCTCACACTCCCTTTCTCCCTTCCTCCTCCTCCTCCTCCTCTCTCCTCTCTTTCCCTCCTCACTTCACTTGTCATCTCCCTTCCTCCTCCTCTCTCTCTCCTTCCCTCCATCTCTCTCTCATCTCCTCCCAGGCTGCAGTAATCACAGTTTGTGATTAACAGACTGCATGTCTGGTCTTCTCAGTCCCTGTCAAATTGAAGGCATTTCTCCTCTCCTCTCAGCAGTGACTAGGCCTGTTCCCCAGAGACACTATCTCGCTATCCTCACACACACACACACACACACACACACACACACACACACACACACACACACACACACACAGATTCATGGCAGTTAGAGAGTTATCTTCATGCCTGAAATCTATTCCCCAAGAAGAAACAGAGCTAAGGGGATTCCAATTGGCTGACTGGCTGACTGACTGGCTGGCTGACTGGCTGACTGGCTGGCTGACTGGCTGAATAACTGGCTGACTGTCTGGCTGACTGGCTGGCTGGCTGGCTGACTGGCTGGCTGACTGGCTGAATAACTGGCTGACTGGCTGGCTGGCTGGCTGAATAACTGGTTGCCTGGCTGGCTGAATAACTGGCTGACTGGCTGGCTGGCTGAATAACTGGCTGAATAACTGGTTGGCTGACTGGCTGACTGGCTGACTGGCTGACTGACTGGCTGACTGGCTGGCTGAATAACTGGTTGGCTGACTGGCTGGCTGGCTGACTGGCTGACTGACTGGCTGACTGGCTGGCTGAATAACTGGCTGGCTGGCTGGTTGGCTGGCTGGCTGACTGGCTGACTGACTGGCTGGCTGGCTAAATAACTGGCTGACTGACTGGCTGGCTGACTGGCTGGTTGACTGGCTGACTGACTGGCTGGTTGACTGGCTGACTGACTGACTGACTGGCTGGCTGACTGGCTGACTGGCTGGTTGACTGGCTGACTGGCTGACTGACTGGCTGGCTGACTGACTGGCTGACTGGCTGGCTGACTGTCTGGCTCACTGGCTAACTGACTGACTGACAGACTGACTGACAAGTGGTGTGGGGGCTGTGCTTTGGCAAAGTGGGTGGGGTTATATCCTGCCTGTTCGGCCCTGTCCGGGGGTATCATCGGATGGGGCCACAGTGTCTTCTGATCCCTCCTGTCTCAGCCTCCAGTATTTATGCTGCAGTAGTTTATGTGTCGGGGGGCTAGGGTCAGTCTGTTACATCTGGAGTATTTCTCTTGTCTTATCCGGTGTCCTGTGTGAATTTAAATATGCTCTCTCTAATTCTCTCTTTCTGTCTTTCTCTCGGAGGACCTGAGCCCTAGGACCATGCCTCACACACACACACACACTCAGGACTACCTGGTATGATGACTCCTTGCTGTCCCCAGTCCACCTGGCTGTGCTGCTGCTCCAGTTTCAACTGTTCTGCCTGCGGCTATGGAACCCTGACCTGTTCACCGGACGTGCTTGTTCCACCCTCGACAACTACTATGATTATTATTATTTGACCATGCTGGTCATTTATGAACATTTTAACATCTTGACCATGTTCTGTTATAATATCCACCCTTCACAGCCAGAAGAGGACTGGCCACCCCTCATAGCCTGGTTCCTCTCTAGGTTTCTTCCTAGGTTTTTGGCCTTTCTAGGGAGTTTTTCCTAGGGAGTTTTTCCTAGCCATCGTGCTTCTTTCACATGCTTTGCTTGCTGTTTGGGGTTTTAGGCTGGGTTTCTGTACAGCACTTTGAGATATCAGCTGATGTACGAAGGACTATATAAATACATTTCATTTGATTTGACTAACTGTCTGCTTGACTGTCTGACTGTCTGACTGTTTAGCTGACTGACTGACTGAGCGCCTCCCAAATGGCACCCTATTCCCTATATAGTGCACTACTTTTGACCAGATCTCTACATAGGGATTGGTCCCAGTTACTGACGGGCTGGTGTGGAGGCATGGCCTGGCTTCCTGTCAGGGTTGAATAGACTGACGGACTGGTGTGGAGGCATGGCCTGGCTTCCTGTCAGGGTTGAATAGACTGACGGACTGGTGTGGAGGCATGGCCTGGCTTCCTGTCAGGGTTGAATAGACTGACGGACTGGTGTGGAGGCATGGCCTGGCTTCCTGTCAGGGTTGAATAGACTGACGGACTGGTGTGGAGGCATGGCCTGGCTTCCTGTCAGGGTTGAATAGACTGACAGACTGGTGTGGAGGCATGGCCTGGCTTCCTGTCAGGGTTGAATAGACAAACCTCTCTTGAGGTTGTTGGAAGACTTCATAAAGTCAACGGTTTCACACACACACACACACACACACACACACACACACACACTCAGCTACTCTTCCAGGGTTCCGGCAAAATTAAGGCAGTTATACAACAGATTTCTTGCCAATGTGTGTGTCTCTTCACAGTCCCTGCTGTTTCATAAGGTGTATTTTAAAATCTAATTTTACTGCTGCATCAGTTACCTGATGTGGAATAGAGTTCAGTGTAGTCATGGCTCTATGTAGTCCTGTGTGCCTCCCATAGTCTGTTCTGGACTTGGGGACTGTGAAGAGACCTCTGGTGGCATGTCTTGTGAAGGTATTTTGTATTTTTATAATTTTATTTAACTAGGAAAGTCAGTGAAGAACAAATTCTTATTTACAATGACGGCCTAGACCAGCCAAACCCAGTCCAATTGTGAGCCGCCCAATCACAGCCAGTTGTGATACAGCCTGGATTTGAACCAGGGTGTCTATGGTGACACCTCAACCACTGAGATGCAGTGCCTTAGACCACTGCGCCACTTGAGTATGCATGGGTATCTGAGCTGTGTGCCAGTAGTTTAAACAGAGATCTATGTGCTTTCAACATGTCAATACCTCTCACAAATACAAGTAGTGATGAAGTCAATTTCTCCTCCACTTTGAGCCAGGAGAGATTGACATGCATATTATTAATGTTTGCTTTCTGTGTACGTTCAAGGGCCAGCCGTGCTGCCCTGTTCTGAACCAATTGCAATTGTCTTAAGTCCCTCTTTGTGGCACCTGACCACATGACTGAACAGTAGTCCAGGTGCAAAAAAACTAGGGCCTGTAGGACCTACCTTGTTGATAGTGTTGTTAAGAAGGTAGAAACTAGGGCCTGTAGGACCTGCCTTGTTGATAGTGTTGTTAAGAAGGTAGAAACTAGGGCCTGTAGGACCTGCCTTGTTGATAGTGCTGTTAAGCAGGTAGAAACTAGGGCCTGTAGGACCTGCCTTGTTGATAGTGTTGTTAAGAAGGTAGAAACTAGGGCCTGTAGGACCTGCCTTGTTGATAGTGTTGTTAAGAAGGTAGAAACTAGGACCTGTAGGACCTGCCTTGTTGATAGTGCTGTTAAGCAGGTAGAAACTAGGGCCTGTAGGACCTGCCTTGTTGATAGTGTTGTTAAGAAGGTAGAGCAGCGCTTTATTATGGACCGACTTCTCCCCATCTTAGCTACTGTTGTACCAATATGTTTTGTCCATGATAGTTTACAATCCAGGGTTACTCCAAGCAGTTTAGTCACCTCAACTTGCTCAATTTCCACATTATTTATTACAAGATTTAGTTTAAGTGAATGATTTGTCCCAAATACAATGCTTTTATTTTTATTTTTTACATTTAGGACTAACGTATTCCTTGCCACCTATTCTGAAACTAACTGCTGCTCTTTGTGTTGCAGTGATAACAGTTGCTGTAGTACACCTGCATTGCTTGCTGTTTGGGGTTTTAGGCTGGGTTTCTGTACAGCACTTTGAGATATCAGCTGATGTAAGAAGGGCTATATAAATACATTTGATTTGATTTGATTTAGTAGGTGACATGTATAGTGTTGAGTCATCCGCATACATAGACACACTGGCTTTACTCAAGGCCAGTGGCATGTCGTTAGTAAAGATTGAAAAAAGCAAGGGGCCTAAACAGCTGCCCTGGGGAATTCCTGATTCTACCTGGATTATGTTTGAGAGGCTTCCATTAAAGTACACCCTCTGTGTTCTGTTAGACAGGTAACTCTTTATCCACATTATAGCAGGGGGTGTAAAGCCATTATAGCAGGGGGTGTAAAGCCATTATAGCAGGGGGTGTAAAGCCATAACACATACGTTTTTCCAGCAGCAGACTATTATCGATAATGTCAAAAGCCGCACTGAAGTCTAACAAAACCACCCCTACAATATTTTCATCATACATTTCTCTCAGCCAATTCTCAGTCATTTGTGTAAGTGCTGTGCTTGTTGAATGTCCTTCCCTATAAGCATGTTGAAAGTCTGTTGTCAATTTGTTTACCGTAAAATAGCATCGTATCTGGTCAAACACAATTGTTTCCAAAACTTTAGTTGGTAACAGGCTGATAGGTTGGCTATTTGAGTAGTGGAATGACTTTAGCTTCCCTCCAGGCCTGAGGGCACACACTTTCTAGTAGGCTTAAATTGAAGATATGGCAAATAGGAGTGGCAATATCGTCCGCTATTATCCTCAGTAATTTTCCATCCAAGATGTCAGACCCCGGTGGCTTGTCAATGTTGATAGACAACAACAATATTTCACCTCTTCAACACGCACTTTACGGAATTCAAAATTACAATTCTTGTCTTTCATAATTTGGTCAGATATACTTGGATGTGTAGTGTCAGGGTTTGTTGCTGGCATGTCATGCCTAAGTTTGCAAATCTTGCCAATGAAAAAAGTCATGAAAGTAGTCTGATTCAATGAATTTTATATTTAACTAGGCAAGTCAGTTAAGAACAAATTCTTATTTTCAATCACAGCTTAGGAACAGTGGGTTAACTGCCTTGTTCAGGAGCAGAACGACATATTTGTACCTCGTCAGCTCGGGGATTTGATCTTCAAACCTTTGGGTTAGTAGTCCAACACTCTAACCACTAGGCTATGCTGCTACCCCAAATTATGGAGCTTGAGTTTGCCTTTTTCCCAAAACGTCATTGAAGGTGCTCCAAAGTTTTTTTCTATCATTCTTTATATACTGCTCAAAAAAATAAAGGGAACACTTAAACAACACATCCTAGATCAGAATGAAATAAATAATCTTATTAAATACTTTTTTCTTTACATAGTTGAATGTGCTGACAACAAAATCACACAAAAATAATCAATGGAAATCCAATTTATCAACCCATGGAGGTCTGGATTTGGAGTCACACTCAAAATTAAAGTGGAAAACCACACTACAGGCTGATCCAACTTTGATGTAATGTCCTTAAAACAAGTCAAAATGAGGCTCAGTAGTGTGTGTGGCCTCCACGTGCCTGTATGACCTCTCTACAACGCCTGGGCATGCTCCTGATGAGGTGGCGGATGGTCTCCTGAGGGATCTCCTCCCAGACCTGGACTAAAGCATCCGCCAACTCCTGGACAGTCTGTGGTGCAACGTGGCGTTGGTGGATGGAGCGAGACATGATGTCCCAGATGAGCTCAATTGGATTCAGGTCTGGGGAACGGGCGGGCCAGTCCATAGCATCAATTCCTTCCTCTTGCAGGAACTGCTGACACACTCCAGCCACATGAGGTCTAGCATTGTCTTGCATTAGGAGGAACCCAGGGCCAACCGCACCAGCATATGGTCTCACAAGGGGTCTGAGGATCTCATCTCGGTACCTAATGGCAGTCAGGCTACCTCTGGCGAGCACATGGAGGGCTGTGCAGCCCCCCAAAGAAATGCCACCCCACACCATAACTGACCCAGAGTCTCTTTCTGACCGTTTGAGCAGACACATGCACATTTGTGGCCTGCTGGAGGTCATTTTGCAGGGCTTTGGCAGTGCTCCTCCTGCTCCTCCTTGCACAAAGGCGGAGGTAGCGATCCTGCTGCTGGGTTGTTGCCCTCCTACGGCCTCCTCCACGTCTCCTGATGTACTGGCCTGTCTCCTGGTAGCGCCTCCATGCTCTGGACACTACGCTGACAGACACAGCAAACCTTCTTGCCACAGCTCGCATTGATGTGCCATCCTGGATGAGCTGCACTACCTGAGCCACTTGTGTGGGTTGTAGACTCCGTCTCATGCTACCACTAGAGTGAAAGCACCGCCAGCATTCAAAAGTGACCAAAACATCAGCCAGGAAGCATAGGAACTGGGAAGTGGTCTGTGGTCCCCACCTGCAGAAACACTCCTTTATTGGGGGTGTCTTGCTAATTTCCACCTGTTGTCTATTCCATTTGCACAACAGCATGTGAAATGTATTGTCAATCAGTGTTGCTTCCTAAGTGGACAGTTTGGTTTCACAGAAGTGTGATTGACTTGGAGTTACATTGTGTTGTTTAAGTGTTCCCTTTATTTTTTTGAGCAGTGTATAATTGTTTGTTTCATAGTGTAGTTTCTTCTTTTTATTCAGTTTAGTCACATGATTTCTCAATTTGCAGTATGTTTGCCAATCAGTTGTACAGCCAGACTTATTTGCCATTCTTTTGCCTCATCCCTCTCAACCATACAATTTTTCAAATCCTCATCAATCCAAGGGGATTTAAAACCTCACAAGGGTAGGGGGCACTATTTTCACCTTCGGATGAAAAGCGTGCCCAAAGTAAACTGCCTGCTACTCAGGCCCAGAAGCTAGGATATGCATATAATTGGTAGATTTGGATAGGAAACACTCTTAAGTTTCCAAAACTGTTAAAATAATGTATGTGAGTAAAACAGAATTGATGTGGCAGGCGAAAACCGGAGAAAAACCCATCCAGGAATTGGGATTTTTTTTTTCTTTTTTTTTTTCTATTGAATGCCATTACAGTATCCATTGACTTAGGACTCAAATTGCACTTCCTATGGCTTCCACTAGATGTCAACAGTCTTTAAAAATTGTTTCAGGCTTGTATTCTGAAAAATGAGGGAGTAAGACCTCTCTGAATGAGTGGACCATTCAGTGTCCCAGAGGTTTTTCATGCGCGCGACCGAGAGCGCACCTTTCTTGTTTTCCTTATATATTGATGAAGCTTTTGTCCGGTTGAAATATTATCGATTATTTAGACTAAAAACAACCTGAGGATTGATTTTAAACATCGTTTGACATGTTTCTACAAACTTTACTGATACTTTTCTGATTTTTCGTCTGTCTGTTGTGACTGCCTTTGAGCCTGTGGATTACTGAACAAAACACGCAAACAAAACGGAGGTTTTTGGATATAAAGAGGGACTTTATCGAACAAAACAAACATTTATTGAGTAAAAGGGAGTCTTGTGAGTGCAACCATATGAATTTCATCAAAAGTAAGTGATTAATGTTATCACTATTTCTGACTTGTGTAACTCCTCTACTTGGCTGGTAACTGTTTGTAATGATTTGTCTGCTGGGCGCTGTTCTCAGATAATCGCATGGTTTGCTTTCGCCGTAAAGCCTTTTTCAAATCTGACACCGTGGTTGGATTAACAAGAAGTTAATCTTTAAACCGATGTATAACACTTGTATGTTTTATGAATTTTTATAATGAGCATTTCTGTTTTTGAATTTGGCGCTCTGCAATTTCACTGGATGTTGGCCAGGTGGGACGCTACCGTCCCACAATCCCTAGAGAGGTTAACAGTTTTTACAGTCATTCTCTTAATGGGTGCGTGCTTATTAGTAACTGGGTTGCTCCTCATTACACACCACAGACCAACAAATATTCTTTGCATCAACAACATAGGAATCACTACAAAACTTATTGTATGACCTCTTATACACTATATTAGGCCCAGCCTTTGGAACTTTGGTTTTCCTAGATATGACTACTATATTGTGATTACTACATCCGATGAATGCACATTTCTGCAGTATTAGTAAAGATGTGATCAATACATGTTGATGATTTCATTCCTGTGCTGTTTGTAACAACCCTGGTAGGTTGATTGATAACCTGAACCAGGTTGCAGGCACTGGTTACAGTTTGAAGCTTATTCTTGAGTGGGGCAGCTTGACAAAAGCCAGTCAATATTTAAATCACCCAGAAAATATACCTCTCTGTTGATATCACATACATTATCAATCATTTCACACATGTTATCCAGATACTGACTGTTAGCTGCTGCCTGACTCAGAAGGAAGGGGAAGAATTAACCATTAGCTTCGAAGGGCCCGATTTTCCACACAGCTGGAGGTTATTAGCATTTCCCTGCAAGAAACAACCCACAAGGAAGCCAGCACAGCTAGAGACAGAGCTAGAGTTACAGAGAGAGACAGAGCCACATTTACAGAGAGAGACAGAGATACACATAGGGATACAGACAGGGCTACAGACAGAGATACAGACAGAGATACAGACAGAGATACAGACAGAGATACAGACAGGGATACAGACAGAGATACAGACAGAGATACAGACAGAGATACAGACAGAGATACAGACAGAGATACAGACAGAGATACAGACAGAGATAGACAGAGATACAGACAGAGATACAGACAGGGATACAGACAGGGATACAGACAGGGATACAGACAGAGATACAGACAGGGATACAGACAGAGATACAGACAGAGATAGACAGAGATACAGACAGAGATAGACAGAGATACAGACAGGGATACAGACAGAGATACAGACAGGGATACAGACAGAGATACAGACAGAGATAGACAGAGATACAGACAGAGATAGACAGAGATACAGACAGGGATACAGACAGAGATACAGACAGAGATAGACAGAGATACAGACAGAGATACAGACAGAGATACAGACAGAGATACAGACAGAGATACAGACAGAGATACAGACAGAGATACAGACAGAGATACAGACAGAGATAGACAGAGATACAGACAGGGAGCAGAGATACAGACAGGGATACAGACAGAGACACAGACAGAGATACAGACAGAGATACAGACAGAGATAGACAGAGATACAGACAGAGATGACAAGATACAGACAGGGATACAGACAGAGATACAGACAGAGATACAGACAGAGATAGACAGAGATACAGACAGAGATACAGACAGGGATACAGACAGGGATACAGACAGAGATACAGACAGAGATAGACAGAGATACAGACAGAGATACAGACAGAGATACAGACAGGGATACAGACAGGGATACGACAGAGATACAGACAGAGATACAGACAGAGATACAGACAGAGATACAGACAGAGATACAGACAGAGATAGACAGAGATACAGACAGAGATACAGACAGAGATAGAGACAGGGATACAGACAGGGATAGACAGAGATACAGACAGAGATACAGACAGGGATACAGACAGAGATACAGACAGAGATACAGACAGAGATAGACAGAGATACAGACAGAGATACAGACAGAGATACAGACAGAGATACAGACAGAGATACAGACAGAGATACAGACAGAGATACAGACAGAGATACAGACAGAGATACAGACAGAGATACAGACAGAGATACAGACAGAGATACAGACAGAGATACAGACAGAGACAGACAGAGATACAGACAGAGATACAGACAGAGATACAGACAGAGATACAGACAGAGATACAGACAGAGATACAGACAGGGATACAGACAGAGATAGACAGAGATACAGACAGAGATACAGACAGAGATAGACAGAGATACAGACAGAGATACAGACAGAGATACAGACAGGGATACAGACAGAGATACACATCCAACCTCAGAACACTCTAATGTAGCATGTTAGAAACACACAACCAACCTCAGAACAGTGTCATTTAGTAAGTTAGAAACACACAACCAACCCATTCTTATCCACAAGCCATCCAAATAAAAATGACCAACATAAGATGTTAAAATCAAATCAACTTGTATTTGTCACATGCTTTGTAAACAGCAGGTGTAGACTAACAGTGTAGTGCAGACTGACTGGCCCTTACCAACAATACAGAGATAAACAACATTATAGACTAACAGTGTAATGCTGACTGACTGGCACCAGACTTGCAGAGTTAAAGATAAAGAGTGAAAATAAATACAGTAAAACTTTGAAATAGTGACAAGAGGAATAAATACACAGTGAACTACAATAACCAGTAAAAATAACATGGCTATATACAGGAAGTACCAGGTAATGACATGGCTATATACAGGAAGTACCAGGTAATAACATGGCTATATACAGGAAGTACCAGGTAATAACATGGCTATATACAGGAAGTACCAGGTAATAACATGGCTATATACAGGGAGTACCAGGTAATAACATGGCTATATACAGGAAGTACCAGGTAATAACATGTCTATATACAGGAAGTACCAGGTAATAACATGTCTATATACAGGAAGTACCAGGTAATAACATGTCTATATACAGGAAGTACCATGATACAGTGCTCTGTACATCAGATTGGCATATTTAGCAGATACAAACAAATCTCCAAGGTGATTTTAACATTGTTTTCTAATAAATAATTGTTTTTTTTTAAATCAAACTACGTCCTATATCATACTGTTTGATACGCTGCAAATGTATTGTTTGAAATATCCGGGTTTGAGGAGAGGTTCTGAATTATCATATTGATCATATTGATTATATATATATAAAAAACGATTAACTATGTATCAATAGATTGATAAAGATATTAATACAACTATAACTACCTTCCATCGAACTGTCCTCCTCACCATTACATCAGTACTACAACCACCACCATCATCATCACTAAACTGTTATCATTACCATCACCCCTACTACTACTACCACTACTACCACCACCACTAAACTGCTCTCATTACAACTATAACTAACTTCCATGGAACTGTCCTCCTCACCATTACATCAGTACTACCACCACCACCACTACTAAACTGCTATCATTACCATCACAACAGTAATAATAAGTAAAGCAAAAAGGGGAGAGAGAGAGAGAGAGAGAGAGAGAGAGAGAGAGAGAGAGAGAGAGAGAGAGAGAGAGAGAGAGAGAGAGAGAGAGAGAGAGAGAGAAAATAGTAGGTCTGCAGCAACAGGAAGCAGTGATTCCTGAGTCCTGAACACAGCCCTGTTACAACACAATGGATACTGAAAAGACGGAACCACAGGCTGGCCAGAGATTGCACAGAGAGAGAATGTGTGAGCTGTGAACTAAGCCAGGGGATATCTGGTGGGTACAGTCCACTGTAGCTACATCCTGCTGGGCCGGGGCTCACCGGGTGGACCCTGTCCGTCCTGCTGGTTCCTGACAAAGGGCTATCTCTGACCCACAGTTCCTTCCATTTTGTGTGTGTTGTGTTCAGGATGTTTTGCTCCTCAGGTAAGGAAAGTCAGAAGCAGAGTCAGAGGCACTCCAGTACTGGGGCCTTCTCAGCTTCCTCAGGCCCCTTTCTGACCCCTGTCTGCCTGACCCCTGTCTGCCTGACCCCTGTCTGCCTGACCCCTGTCTGCCTGACCCCTGTCTGCCTGACCCCTGTCTGTCTGACCCCTGTCTGCCTGACCCCTGTCTGTCTGACCCCTGTCTGCCTGACCCCTGTCTGCCTGGCCCCTGTCTGCCTGACCTGTCTGTCTTGACCCCTGTCTGCCTGACCCCTGTCTGCCTGACCCCTGTCTGCCTGACCCCTGTCTGCGCCCTGTCTGCCTGGCCCATATCTACCTGACCCCTGTCTGCCTGACCCCTGTCTGCCTGACCCCTGTCTGCCTGACCCCTGTCTGCCTGACCCCTGTCTGCCTGACCCCTGTCTGCCTGACCCCTGTCTGTCTGACCCCTGTCTGCCTGACCCCTGTCTGCCTGACCCCTGTCTGCCTGACCCCTGTCTGTCTGACCCCTGTCTGCCTGACCCCTGTCTGCCTGACCCCTTGTCTGCCTGACCCCTGTCTGTCTGACCCCTGTCTGCCTGACCCCTGTCTGTCTGACCCCTGTCTGCCTGACCCCTGTCTGCCCGAACCCTTGTCTGTCTGACCCCTATCTGTCTGCCTGACCCCTGGCTGTCTGTCTGACCCCTGTCTACCTGGCCCCTGTCTACCTGGCCCCTGTCTACCTGGCCCCTGTCTACCTGGCCCCTGTCTACCTGGCCCCTGTCTACCTGGCCCCTGTCTACCTGGCCCCTGTCTCCTGACCTCTGTCTACCTGGCCCCTGTCTACCTGGCCCCTGTCTACCTGGCCCCTGTCTACCTGGCCCCTGTCTACCTGGCCCCTGTCTACCTGGCCCCTGTCTACCTGACCTCTGTCTACCTGGCCCCTGGGCTGGGGTTAAGCCTTGGACGCAACCTCTCCCCTTCCCACAGTAAGGAGTCAGGACTACCATGGGCCAGTCAGAACCCTGATCCTGGACCAATCAGGACCCAAGCCCTAACCCTGGGCCAGTCAGGACTCTAACCCTAACCTTTGGCCTAGGATCCCTGGACCAGGGTTGGAGAGCCCATAGCCTATAGGCCTAGGATCCCTGGACCAGGGTTGGAGAGCCCATAGCCTATAGGCCTAGGATCCCTGGACCAGGGTTGGAGAGCCCATAGCCTATAGGCCTAGGATCCCTGGACCAGGGTTGGAGAGCCCATAGCCTATAGGCCTAGGATCCCTGGACCAGGGTTGGAGAGCCCATAGCCTTCAGAGCCTATTGAAACATGTTCTTATAATCCCAGTCATTGTGCAATCGCATATAAAAACATAATTTTGACTGGCCACTATTTAAAAGAGCATCCCAGCTTTCTCATGCTGCTATATTTATTGCTATATTCTCAATAAAATGAAGCACATGAATTCGCTTTACAACAGGTGTAGCCTACCTGCAGGGGCGGAAATCCCAGGGGGACGGGGGGGACACTAACCCCCCCATCCTGGGAAAAATATGATTTGTCCCCCCCCCCCAATATATCACTGTAAACATAACTATGTAATTGTCCCCTCCAAAGTTGATATCAGATTTTCGCCCCTGCCTAGCTGGGGGGACCCTACCTGCAGGGGCGGAAATCCCAGGGAGACGGGGGGGACCAGTCATTAGTTAGTGTTGGGGGGACCCTACCTGCAGGGGCGGAAATCCCAGGGAGACGGGGGGGACCAGTCATTAGTTAGTGTTGGGGGGACCCTACCTGTAGCCTACCTGGCATATAAAAACGTAACGGCATGTAGCGCTTCCTCCATTCGCTATTCAAGTGTTGGCTACGGATGCCATTTTTTTATGGGCCATTCGATGGGCCCCTTGACTTTTTCCACATTTTGTTACATTACAGACTTATTCTAAAATGGATTAAAAAATAATAATCTACACACAATACCCCATAATGACATCACAATACCCCATAATGACATCACAATACCCCATAATGACATCACAATACCCCATAATGACATCACAATACCCCATAATGACAAAGCAAAAACTGGTTTTAGACAATTATGCAAATGTTTTACAAATAAAAAACTGATATCACATTTACATACAGTAAGTTTTCAGACCCTTTACTCAGTACTTTGTTGAAGCACCTTTGGCAGCGATTACAGCCTCGAGTCCTCTTGGGTATGACGCTACAAGCTTTTCTCTGAGCTCTACGGACCTTCGACCTCATGGCTTGGTTTTTGCTCCGACATGCACTGTCAACTGTGGGACGTTATATAGACAGGTGTGAGCCTTTTCAAATCATGTCCAATCAATTGAATTTACAACAAGTGCACTCCAATCAAGTTGTAGAAACATCTCAAGGATGATCAATGGAAACAGGATGCACCTGAGCTCAATTTCAAGTCTCATAGCAAAGGGTCTGAATACTTACGTAAATAAGGTATTTCTGTATTTTAGTTTATGTTTTTGCTTCGTCATTATGGGGTGTTGTGTGTAGATTGGTGAGGAAAAAACAATTGAATACATTTTAGAATAAGGCTGTGTTGTAACATAATGTGGAAAAAGTCAAGGGGTCTGAATACTTTCTGAAGGAGCTGAAAAAGACAGACCCTGAGGTGGCCGGGGCATGCGCTTTGGTAGTGTGTGTGTGTGTGTGTGTGTGTGTGTGTATGTGTGTGTGTTGAGGGAGGGGGAAGATGGGTAGATTTCCAAACATCAGCTGCACCATAGTATTTGATCCCTCTGCCAAGGAGGAAATAGGCCATTAAGATCCCATCTTTAGCTGCGCTGCCGTTGTCCTCTGCATATTCCTCAAGCTTCCATCTTCTTACACTGTGTCAAAACCAGACGGTGGGAGACTAACACAATAACACATCTGAAGGGAGGAAGGGAGGGAGGAGGGGGAGGAGGAGGGGGAGGGAGGAGGGAGGAGGGGGAGGAGGAGGGAGGGAGGAGGAGGGGGAGGGAGGAGGAGGGAGGGAGGAGGGGAGGGAGGGAGGAGGTGGAGGGGGGAGGAGATAGTGTCTAGATGGCCACAATTTAAAGGGCCTGAATGAGCTGTTTGGGGGGGGGGAGGGGGGGGGGGGTTGTCTTGCTAAAAGCCCTGAACACTAGGAGACATTCAGAGAAAGAGGCAGTAATTTTTCCAGCCACTTGAGAGACATAAAAAAAACGGACTAAAAAATGATTTACACTTACGGGAAAAGTGGAGTGAAAAAAAAAAAACAATCCCTTTCCCCCTGAAACATTATACAACTTTATGAACGGTATGGAGTAATGGCTAGCATATGTGGACGTCAGGCCTCGGCAGAGAACAACGTAGCCGGTCAAGGCTAACCTAATAGTAAGAACATATCTGGGAACCCTGGTGCTATAAAGGAACCCTGGTGCTATAAAGGAACCCTGGTGCTATAAAGGAACCCTGGTGCTATAAAGGAACCCTGGTGCTATAAAGGAACCCTTGTACCGCGGCCTGGTGGCGGCTGCTGCACTTCTCCAGATGTTGATGAAGAGCCATA
Source organism: Salmo salar (assembly GCF_905237065.1). Lineage (NCBI taxonomy): Eukaryota > Metazoa > Chordata > Actinopteri > Salmoniformes > Salmonidae > Salmo > Salmo salar. The sequence goes on from NC_059455.1 coordinate 99,543,533, forward strand.
GACACAGATGGAGAAGACATTACTGGCACACTAAACAAATTCTCCTCAAAAAAGCTCTAAACATTCTGACCTTATAAGGAAGAGAGAGATTTATAACTGCTAGCCTATTGTATTACTTTGTTAGAACCCTTTCCTTGTTCTCTGTGCTGAAGTCTGCTGAATCACAGAGAGACTGGGACTGACACCACTTTACCACCAGACTGAATCACAGAGAGACTGGGACTGACACCACTTTACCACCAGACTGAATCACAGAGAGACTGGGACTGACACCACTTTACCACCAGACTGAATCACAGAGAGACTGGGACTGACACCACTTTACCACCAGACTGAATCACAGAGAGACTGGGACTGACACCACTTTACCACCAGACTGAATCACAGAGAGACTGGGACTGACACCACTTTACCACCAGACTGAATCACAGAGAGACTGGGACTGACACCACTTTACCACCAGACTGAATCACAGAGAGACTGGGACTGACACCACTTTACCACCAGACTGAATCACAGAGAGACTGGGACTGACACCACTTTACCACCAGACTGAATCACAGAGAGACTGGGACTGACACCACTTTACCACCAGACTGAGTCACAGAGAGACTGGGACTGACACCACTTTACCACCAGACTGAATCACAGAGAGAGCATTGGGGTAAGGGTTTAGGGGGTAGAGTCGGGAAGAGCATTGGGGTAAGGGTTTAGGGGGTAGAATTGGGAAGAGGTTTGGGGTAAGGGTTTAGGGGGTAGAATTGGGAAGAGGTTTGGGGTAAGGGTTTAGGGGGTAGAATTGGGAAGAGGTTTGGGGTAAGGGTTTAGGGGGTAGAATTGGGAAGAGGTTTGGGGTAAGGGTTTAGGGGTAGAATTGGGAAGAGGTTTGGGGTAAGGGTTTAGGGGGTAGAATTGGGAAGAGGTTTGGGGTAAGGGTTTAGGGGGTAGAATTGGGAAGAGGTTTGGGGTAAGGGTTTAGGGGGTAGAGTCGGGAAGAGCATTGGGGTAAGGGTTTAGGGGGTAGAATTGGGAAGAGGTTTGGGGTAAGGGTTTAGGGGGTAGAGTCGGGAAGAGGTTTGGGGTAAGGGTTTAGGGGGTAGAATTGGGAAGAGGTTTGGGGTAAGGGTTTAGGGGGTAGAATTGGGAAGAGGTTTGGGGTAAGGGTTTAGGGGGTAGAATCGGGAAGAGGTTTGGGGTAAGGGTTTTAGGGGGTAGAATTGGGAAGAGGTTTGGGGTAAGGGTTTAGGGGGTAGAATTGGGAAGAGGTTTGGGGTAAGGGTTTAGGGGGTAGAGTCGGGAAGAGGTTTGGGGTAAGGGTTTAGGGGGTAGAGTCGGGAAGAGCATTGGGGTAAGGGTTTAGGGGGTAGAATTGGGAAGAGGTTTGGGGTAAGGGTTTAGGGGGTAGAGTCGGGAAGAGGTTTGGGGTAAGGGTTTAGGGGGTAGAATCGGGAAGAGCATTGGGGTAAGGGTTTAGGGGGTAGAGTCGGGAAGAGCTTTGGGGTAAGGGTTTAGGGGTAGAGTTGGGAAGAGGTTTGGGGTAAGGGTTTAGGGGGTAGAATTGGGAAGAGGTTTGGGGTAAGGGTTTAGGGGTGGGGTAGAATTGGGAAGAGGTTTGGGGTAAGGGTTTAGGGGGTAGAATTGGGAAGAGGTTTGGGGTAAGGGTTTAGGGGGTAGAATTGGGAAGAGGTTTGGGGTAAGGGTTTAGGGGGTAGAATTGGGAAGAGGTTTGGGGTAAGGGTTTAGGGGTAGAATTGGGAAGAGGTTTGGGGTAAGGGTTTAGGGGGTAGAATTGGGAAGAGGTTTGGGGTAAGGGTTTAGGGGGTAGAATTGGGAAGAGGTTTGGGGTAAGGGTTTAGGGGGTAGAGTCGGGAAGAGCATTGGGGTAAGGGTTTAGGGGGTAGAATTGGGAAGAGGTTTGGGGTAAGGGTTTAGGGGGTAGAGTCGGGAAGAGGTTTGGGGTAAGGGTTTAGGGGTAGAATTGGGAAGAGGTTTGGGGTAAGGGTTTAGGGGGTAGAATTGGGAAGAGGTTTGGGGTAAGGGTTTAGGGGGTAGAATCGGGAAGAGGTTTGGGGTAAGGGTTTTAGGGGGTAGAATTGGGAAGAGGTTTGGGGTAAGGGTTTAGGGGGTAGAATTGGGAAGAGGTTTGGGGTAAGGGTTTAGGGGTAGAGTCGGGAAGAGGTTTGGGGTAAGGGTTTAGGGGGTAGAGTCGGGAAGAGCATTGGGGTAAGGGTTTAGGGGGTAGAATTGGGAAGAGGTTTGGGGTAAGGGTTTAGGGGGTAGAGTCGGGAAGAGGTTTGGGGTAAGGGTTTAGGGGGTAGAATCGGGAAGAGCATTGGGGTAAGGGTTTAGGGGGTAGAGTCGGGAAGAGCATTGGGGTAAGGGTTTAGGGGGTAGAGTCGGGAAGAGGTTTGGGGTAAGGGTTTAGGGGGTAGAATTGGGAAGAGGTTTGGGGTAAGGGTTTAGGGGGTAGAATTGGGAAGAGGTTTGGGGTAAGGGTTTAGGGGGTAGAATTGGGAAGAGGTTTGGGGTAAGGGTTTAGGGGGTAGAATTGGGAAGAGGTTTGGGGTAAGGGTTTAGGGGGTAGAATTGGGAAGAGGTTTGGGGTAAGGGTTTAGGGGTAGAATTGGGAAGAGGTTTGGGGTAAGGGTTTAGGGGGTAGAATTGGGAAGAGGTTTGGGGTAAGGGTTTAGGGGGTAGAATTGGGAAGAGGTTTGGGGTAAGGGTTTAGGGGGTAGAGTCGGGAAGAGGTTTGGGGTAAGGGTTTTAGGGGGTAGAATTGGGAAGAGGTTTGGGGTAAGGGTTTAGGGGGTAGAATTGGGAAGAGGTTTGGGGTAAGGGTTTAGGGGTAGAGTCGGGAAGAGGTTTGGGGTAAGGGTTTAGGGGTAGAGTCGGGAAGAGCATTGGGGTAAGGGTTTAGGGGGTAGAATTGGGAAGAGGTTTGGGGTAAGGGTTTAGGGGTAGAGTCGGGAAGAGGTTTGGGGTAAGGGTTTAGGGGGTAGAATCGGGAAGAGCATTGGGGTAAGGGTTTAGGGGGTAGAGTTGGGAAGAGGTTTGGGGTAAGGGTTTAGGGGGTAGAGTCGGGAAGAGGTTTGGGGTAAGGGTTTAGGGGTAGAATTGGGAAGAGGTTTGGGGTAAGGGTTTAGGGGTGGAATTGGGAAGAGGTTTGGGGTAAGGGTTTAGGGGGTAGAATTGGGAAGAGGTTTGGGGTAAGGGTTTAGGGGGTAGAATTGGGAAGAGGTTTGGGGTAAGGGTTTAGGGGGTAGAATTGGGAAGAGGTTTGGGGTAAGGGTTTAGGGGGTAGAATTGGGAAGAGGTTTGGGGTAAGGGTTTAGGGGGTAGAATTGGGAAGAGGTTTGGGGTAAGGGTTTAGGGGGTAGAATTGGGAAGAGGTTTGGGGTAAGGGTTTAGGGGTAGAATTGGGAAGAGGTTTGGGGTAAGGGTTTAGGGGGTAGAATTGGGAAGAGGTTTGGGGTAAGGGTTTAGGGGGTAGAGTCGGGAAGAGGTTTGGGGTAAGGGTTTAGGGGGTAGAGTCGGGAAGAGGTTTGGGGTAAGGGTTTAGGGGGTAGGGGGTAGAGTCGGGAAGGCACAGGTGTGGTATGAGGTTCTGGAATGAGATGACGGTGTTTGCATGTTGTATGATAAATGTATAGCTAGTTGACTAATGTTACTTAGTCAGCTAGCTTGTTAAAAATAGAGATTTTCATAAATGTATATCATGACCCCAAAAAATAAGCATGATATTTTTAATATTCCTCTTAACTGAACATATTTCATATTCCCCATAACTGGACATGTTTTGCATGATTTCATCCTAGTATTTTTGTCAGCCATCTTCCTGAAGAAAATGTGGAACCTTGGGTCGCAGAGCTTTATGGGAGTTTTGATAACCATTGGATAGGATGTCTGCATGTTGATTGACTTCATTTGAAGGACCATCTAGAGGATTGAAAAGGCGCGGCCCCTCTGCAGCCGCAGCATTGTTCTCAACACCAATATGCTGGGTAACTTTGTTATTATGCACATCGCAACATGGTCTTGGAAAAGGTGCCAAGTCAACAATGATGTTTCAGAACCGCGGACAACGACCAACGATCAAACACTGGAGAAAGCAGATTTGTTACGAAATCATTTTGGTATCAGTGTTGCACCGTTGCCCTTAACCATATACAATTTCAGAAACACATACCTTAGATTGATAGACATCCCCATGGCCTCTACAATGGATCAGTCCACTCAGACATGAACAAATCAGACAGGTGTCTTGTACACCATGACATTTTTTGTTTGTTGTTGCTACCTGTTTGACTAAAAAAATCGCAGTCGACCAACGGCCTATCGGCCAAACAATCGACCAGTCGACTAAATGGGATCAGCCCTAAGGCGTAGGGTAGATCTGTGTAAATGGGACCAGTACACTCCAATGGGCTGAGTGAATGAGGAGCGGAAGTAGTCAGCCCTATTTTCAAAGTGGTTGACAAAGTCATCCCGCAGAGAGGGAGGACGGAGGGATAGAGGGTGGAGGATTAAAGGAGGGAGAAGAAGTTGGAAAATAGTTTCCAAGGGTTAGAAGCAGAAGCATGAAATGTAGAGTGATAGAAAGTGGCTTTAGCGGTGGATACAGAGGAACAGAAGGTAGAGAGGAGGGAGTGAAAGGATGATAGGTCCTCCGGAAGTTTAGTTTTCCTCCATTTTCACTCAGCTGCCTGCAGCCCTGTTCTGTAAGCTCACAATGAGTCACTCAGCCACGGAGAAGAAGCGGAGGGCCGAGCCGGCCGGGAGGAAAGGGGACAGTGAGAGTCATAGGATGTGGAAAGGGAGGAGAGTAGGCCTGAAGAGGCAGAATCAGGAGACAGAAGGGAGAAGGATTTAGCAGAAGGGAGAGATGATAGGATAGAAGAGGAGAGAGTAGTGGGAAAGAGAGAGAGAGAAGATTGTGATGGTGCATGACTATCTATACCTGTTCGCTACTCTCCCTGTAGGCTTTATAGATGCTCCCCACCCCCTTGGCTGCAACCTTACGCGCACAACCCCATGTTGAATTCTGGGTCTTGGCAGCGTTTGGAACATCCGATCTGTGGTCAAGAATCTCGAGTTCATCTCAGCCTATGCTGCCCTTCAGTCCAAAGACTTTTTGGTCCTGATGGAGACATGCATCACCCCAGAGAACACTGCCACACCAGCTGCTCATTCTCCATCTGACATCTCTCTCATGGTCCGAGAGCATCTGGTCTCTCCTGACTGGAGATGTTCTATTTCTCCCTCTCTCACCTGTCCATCTCCTCATTGCTGTCACTATCACTTGTCCACTCAAGCTTAACATTATTGTCATCTATCGCCCACCAGGTGTCCTTGGAGAGTTCCTCAATGAGCTTGACATCTTGATAAACTAATTTCCTGACAATGGCTCACCGTTCTTCGTACCTGGCGACTTCAACCTCCCAACGTCTGCCTTCGATTAATTTCTTTCCAACTCTGCTTTTCCCCTCCTTGCCTCTTTTGACCTCACCCTTTCGCAGTCCCCTCCCACTCACAAGGCAGGCAATAAGCTTGACCTCATCTTCACTAGAGGCTGTTCTCCTACTAATCTCACTGTAACTCCACTCCAGGTCTCTGTTCTCCTACTAATCTCACTGTAACCCCCCTCCAGATCTCTGTCTCCTACTAATCTCACTTTAACCCCCCTCCAGGTCTCTGTTCTCCTACTAATCTCACTGTAACCCCCCCTCCAGGTCTCTGTTCTCCTACTAATCTCACTGTAACCCCCTCCAGGTCTCTGTTCTCCTACTAATCTCACTGTAACCCCCCTCCAGGTCTCTGTTCTCCTACTAATCTCACTGTAACCCCCCTCCAGGTCTCTGTTCTCCTACTAATCTCACTGTAACCCCCCTCCAGGTCTCTGTTCTCCTACTAATCTCACTGTAACCCCCCTCCAGGTCTCTGATCTCCTACTAATCTCACTGTAACCCCCCCTCCAGGTCTCTGTTCTCCTACTAATCTCACTGTAACCCCCCTCCAGGTCTGTTCTCCTACTAATCTCACTGTAACCCCCCTCCAGGTCTCTGTTCTCCTACTAATCTCACTGTAACCCCCTCCAGGTCTCTGTTCTCCTACTAATCTCACTGTAACCCCCCTCCAGGTCTTGTTCTCCTACTAATCTCACTATAACCCCCCTCCAGATCTCTGTTCTCCTACTAATCTCACTGTAACCCCCCTCCAGGTCTCTGTTCTCCTACTAATCTCACTGTAACCCCCCTCCAGGTCTCTGTTCTCCTACTAATCTCACTGTAACCCCCCTCCAGGTCTCTGATCTCCTACTAATCTCACTGTAACCCCCCCTCCAGGTCTCTGTTCTCCTACTAATCTCACTGTAACCCCCCTCCAGGTCTCTGTTCTCCTACTAATCTCACTGTAACCCCCTCCAGGTCTCTGTTCTCCTACTAATCTCACTGTAACCCCCCTCCAGGTCTGTTCTCCTACTAATCTCACTGTAACCCCCCTCCAGATCTCTGTTCTCCTACTAATCTCACTGTAACCCCCTCCAGATCTCTGTTCTCCTACTAATCTCACTGTAACCCCCTCCAGGTCTCTGTTCTCCTACTAATCTCACTGTAACCCCCTCCAGGTCTCTGTTCTCCTACTAATCTCACTGTAACCCCCCCTCCAGGTCTCGTTCTCCTACTAATCTCACTGTAACCCCCCTCCAGATCTCTGTTCTCCTACTAATCTCACTGTAACCCCCCTCCAGGTCTCTGTTCTCCTACTAATCTCACTGTAACCCCCCTCCAGATCTCTGTTCTCCTACTAATCTCACTGTAACCCCCCTCCAGATCTCTGTTCTCCTACTAATCTCACTGTAACACCCCTCCAGGTCTCTGTTCTCCTACTAATCTCACTGTAACCCCCTCCAGGTCTCTGTTCTCCTACTAATCTCACTGTAACCCCCCTCCAGGTCTCTGTTCTCCTACTAATCTCACTGTAACCCCCTCCAGGTCTCTGTTCTCCTACTAATCTCACTGTAACCCCCCTCCAGGTCTCTGTTCTCCTACTAATCTCACTGTAACCCCCCCTCCAGATCTCTGTTCTCCTACCAATCTCACTGTAACCCCCCTCCAGGTCTCTGTTCTCCTACTAATCTCACTGTAACACCCCTCCAGGTCTCTGTTCTCCTACTAATCTCACTGTAACCCCCCTCCAGGTCTCTAATCACTACTTTGTTTCCTTTCCTGTCTCCTTTCCTCCACCCCTAACCACCTAGCCCCTACCCAGGTATAGAACAAAACAAACATATATAAACGCAACATGCAACAATTTCAATGATTTTACCGAGTTATAGTTCATATAAAGAAATCAGTCAATTTAAATAAATAAATTAGGCCTTCATCTATGGATTTCATGTGACTGGGCAGGGGCACAGCCATGGGTGGTTCTGGGAGGGCAAAGGCCCACCCATTTGGGAGCCAGGCCATCCCACTGGGGAGCCAGGCGCAGCCAATCAGAATTTTTTTTTTTCACACAAAATGGCTTTATTACAGACAGAAATGCTCCTCAGTTTCATCAGCTGTCTGGGTGGCTGGTATCAGATGATTCCGCAGGTGAAGAAGTCAGATGTGGAGGTGCTGGGCTGGCGTGTTTACACGTGGTCTGTAGTTGTGAGGCCGGTTGGACTTACTGCCAAATTCTCTAAAATGACATTGGATGCGGCTTATGGTAGAGAAATTAACATTCAATTCTCTGGGAACAGCTCTGGTGGACATTCCTGCAGTAAACATGCCAATTGCACGCTCCTTCAAAACTTGAGACATCTGTGGCATTGTGTTGAGTGACAAAAGTGCACATTTTAGTTTAAAGTGGCCTTTTATTGTCCCCAGCACAAGGTGCACCTGTGTAATGATCATGCTGTCTAATCAGCTTCTTGATATGCCACACGTGTCAGGTGGATGGATTATCTTGGTAAATGAGATATTCTGACCAACAGGGATGTAAAAAAACGTTATGCACAACATTTTTGAGAAATAAGATTTTTGTGCGTATGGAACATTTCTTGAATTTTTTATTTCGGCTCATGAAACATGGGACCAACACTGTACGTGCTGCGTTTTATATTTTTTTGTTCAGTATAGTTGCAAAAAAAGCTACAAAATTAAAATAAAAATGTAAATAACTAGGCCTTCCTCTCTTCCTTCCTCTAGCAACTCGGCAGAACAACTCGGCAGAACAACTCGGCAGAACAACTCGGGCAGAACCATCTTTGTTTTGACTGCAGTCTTAGTACTTAGACTGAAGTACTAACACTAATTGCTAATTGTCTTGCAGCAGTGAAGGGCACGCCCCTCCCGATAGTAATTGCTGATTGCCTAGGAGAGGAGAAACCACTCCCCTTCCAACACAGACACTGAGTACGAAGACAACAACAATCAAATTCACCCGCCCCTTGATCCTGGTTGATGTGTCAACAATCATCTTCAAGTTATGAGCACCAAGCACAGTACACTACTGGGAAGACAGAGAACACTTACAGTAGAGGGTGCTAGCTAACAACGCTACCGGGAAGACAGAAGACTTACAGTAGAGGGTGGTAGCTAACAACGCTACCGGGAAGACAGAACACTTACAGTAGAGGGTGCTAGCTAACAACGCTACCGGGAAGACAGAACACTTACAGTAGAGGGTGCTAGCTAACAACGCTACCGGGAAGACAGAAGACTTACAGTAGAGGGTGGTAGCTAACAACGCTACCGGGAAGCCAGAACACTTACAGTAGAGGGTGCTAGCTAACAACGCTACCGGGAAGACAGAAGACTTACAGTAGAGGGTGGTAGCTAACAACGCTACCGGGAAGCCAGAACACTTACAGTAGAGGGTGCTAGCTAACAACTCTACCGGGAAGACAGAACACTTACAGTAGAGGGTGCTAGCTAACAACGCTACCGGGAAGACAGAACACTTACAGTAGAGGGTGCTAGCTAACAACGCTACCGGGAAGACAGAAGACTTACAGTAGAGGGTGGTAGCTAACAACGCTACCGGGAAGCCAGAACACTTACAGTAGAGGGTGCTAGCTAACAACGCTACCGGGAAGACAGAAGACTTACAGTAGAGGGTGGTAGCTAACAACGCTACCGGGAAGCCAGAACACTTACAGTAGAGGGTGCTAGCTAACAACTCTACCGGGAAGACAGAACACTTACAGTAGAGGGTGCTAGCTAACAACGCTACTGGGAAGACAGAAGACTTACAGTAGAGGGTGCTAGCTAACAACGCTACCGGGAAGACAGAACACTTACAGTAGAGGGTGCTAGCTAACAACACTACTGGGAAGACAGAGAACACTTACAGTAGAGGGTGCTAGCTAACAACGCTACTGGGAAGACAGAACACTTACAGTAGAGGGTGCTAGCTAACAACACTACCGGAAAGACAGAACACTTACAGTAGATGGTGCTAGCTAACAACGCTACTGGGAAGACAGAACACTTACAGTAGAGGGTGCTAGCTAACAACGCTACTGGGAAGACAGAGAACACTTACAGTAGAGGGTGCTAGCTAACAACGCTACTGGGAAGACAGAAGACTTACAGTAGAGGGTGCTAGCTAACAATGCTACCGGGAAGACAGAGAACACTTACAGTAGAGGGTGCTAGCTAACAACGCTACTGGGAAGACAGAAGACTTACAGTAGAGGGTGCTAGCTAACAACGCTACTGGGAAGACAGAAGACTTACAGTAGATGGTGCTAGCTAACAACGCTACTGGGAAGACAGAAGACTTACAGTAGAGGGTGCTAGCTAACAACGCTACCAGGAAGACAGAAGACTTACAGTAGAGGGTGCTAGCTAACAACGCTACCGGGAAGACAGAGAACACTTACAGTAGAGGGTGCTAGCTAACAACGCTACTGGGAAGACAGAAGACTTACAGTAGAGGGTGCTAGCTAACAACGCTACTGGGAAGACAGAAGACTTACAGTAGAGGGTGCTAGCTAACAATGCTACCGGAAAGACAGAGAACACTTACAGTAGAGGGTGCTAGCTAACAACGCTACTGGGAAGACAGAAGACTTACAGCAGAGGGTGCTAGCTAACAACGCTACTGGGAAGACAGAAGACTTACAGTAGAGGGTGCTAGCTAACAACGCTACTGGGAAGACAGAAGACTTACAGTAGAGGGTGCTAGCTAACAACGCTACTGGGAAGACAGAAGACTTACAGTAGATGGTGCTAGCTAACAACGCTACTGGGAAGACAGAAGACTTACAGTAGAGGGTGCTAGCTAACAACGCTACCAGGAAGACAGAAGACTTACAGTAGAGGGTGCTAGCTAACAACGCTACCGGGAAGACAGAAGACTTACAGTAGAGGGTGCTAGCTAACAACACTACTGGGAAGACAGAAGACTTACAGTAGAGGGTGCTAGCTAACAACGCTACTGGGAAGACAGAGAACACTTACAGTAGAGGGTGCTAGCTAACAATGCTACCGGAAAGACAGAACACTTACAGTAGATGGTGCTAGCTAACAATGCTACCGGAAAGACAGAACACTTACAGTAGATGGTGCTAGCTAACAATGCTACCGGGAAGACAGAAGACTTACAGTAGAGGGTGCTAGCTAACAACGCTACCAGGAAGACAGAACACTTACAGTAGAGGGTGCTAGCTAACAATGCTACCGGAAAGACAGAACACTTACAGTAGATGGTGCTAGCTAACAACGCTACCAGGAAGACAGAAGACTTACAGTAGATGGTGCTAGCTAACACATAAGGCAGTACTAGATGAGAACAGATTAAGACAAAATGTCTACTTATCACTCCTGAAGATATCAGTAGTCCTAGAATGAACTCAGTAGTCCTAGAATGAACTCAGTAGTCCTAGAATGAACTCAGTAGTCCTAGAATGAACTCAGTGGTCCTAGAATGAACTCAGTAGTCCTAGAATGAACTCAGTAGTCCTAGAATGAACTCAGTAGTCCTAGAATGAACTCAGTAGTCCTAAAATGAACTCAGTAGTCCTAGAATGAAGCACCCCCTTCATTTTATGAATCGTCCCTTAGACAACACAATCATTCTTATCTACGCAGCACCCGCAGTCCCTTTGTCCCTCCACAGAGTCTGTAACACTAAGGTGGTGTGGCAAACGGCATCCGATTCCCAATATAATGCACTATTTTATTCCCTATATAAAGCACTATTTTATTCCCTATATAATGCACTATTTTATTCCCTATATAAAGCACTATTTTACTCCCTATATAATGCACTACTGTATTCCCTATGTAATGCACTATTTTATTCCCTATATAATGCACTATTTTATTCCTATATAAAGCACTATTTTATTCCCTATATAATGCACTATTTTATTCCCTATATAAACCACTATTTTACTCCCTATATAATGCACTACTGTATTCCCTATGTAATGCACTATTTTATTCCCTATATAATGCACTATTTTATTCCCTATATAATGCACTATTTTATTCCCTATATAATGCACTATTTTATTCCCTATATTATGCAGTATTTTATTCCCTATATAATGCACTATTTTATTCCCTATATTATGCCCTATTTTATTCCCTATATAAAGCACTATTTTATTCCCTATATTATGCAGTATTTTATTCCCTATATAAAGCACTATTTTATTCCCTATATTATGCAGTATTTTATTCCCTATATAAAGCACTATTTTATTCCCTATATTATGCAGTATTTTATTCCCTATATAATGCACTATTTTTGACCAGACCCAATAGGGCCATTTGGAATGCAGCCACGGTCAAATCAGGAAGTGCCGATTGAAATCACAATCCAATTGAATCCAGTTCCAGGAGAATTGCATATAAACAACAAAATACACCGCTGCTTGGCTGGCTTTATTAGGCTGCTAGCTAGTGGACGTAGATGCTGATTCATTATGGGTTCAACAAAGCTCTGGAGTGTATTTCTGCTATGCTGCTGCAATTAACAGATTTATATTCACAGTTTTTACATTGGCACAGATCCCTGTATATACTAAATATACTAGATAAACACTATCAGCATTCTCAAACTCTCTCTCTCTCTCTCTCTTTTTTCTCTCTCCTCCATCTCCCTCTTTCTTTCTCTCTCTCTCTCTATTCAATTCAAAGGGCTTTATTGGCATGGGAAACATGCAGTTGAAGTTGGAAGTTTACATACACCTTAGCCAAATAAATTTAAACGCAGTTTTTCACAATTCCTGACATTTAATCCTAGTAAAAAATTCCCTGTTTTATGTCAGTTAGGTTAACCACTTTATTTTAAGAATGTGAAATGTCAGAATAATAGTAGAGAGAATGATTTATTTCAGCTTTCATTACTTTCATCACATTCCCAGTGGGTCAGAAGTATACATACACTCAATTAGTATTTGGTAGCATTGCCTTTAAATTGTTTAACTTGGGTCAAACATTTTGGGTAGCCTTCCACAAGCTTCCCACAATAAGTTGGGTGAATTTTGTCCCATTCCTCTTGACAGAGCTGGTGTAACTGAGTCAGGTTTGTAGGCCTCCTTCCTCGCACATGCTTGTTCAGTTCTGCCCACAAATTTTCTATAGGATTGAGGTCAGGGCTTTGTGATGGCCACTCCAATACCTTGACTTTGTTGTCCTTAAGCCATTTCGCCACAACTTTGGAAGTATGCTTGGGGTCATTGTCCATTTGGAAGACCCATTTGCAACCAAGCTTTAACTTCCTGACTGATATCTTGAGATGTTGCTTCAATATATCCACAACATTTTCGTTCCTCATGATGCCGTCTATTTTGTGAAGTGCACCAGTCCCTCCTGCAGCAAAGCACACCCACAACACGATGCTGCCACCCCCGTGCTTCACGGTTGGGATGGTGTTCTTCGGCTTACAAGCCTCCCCCTTTATCCTCTTTCAACAGACTCTCTACATAGTAAAAGCTTTTCTTTATTTTGGGTCAGTCACAGTGGTCAGGTATTCTGCCACTGTGTACTCTCTGTTTAGGGCCAAATAGCATTCCAGTTTGTTCAGTTCTTTTGTGGATGCTTTCCAATGTGTCAAGTAATTATCTTTTTGTTTTCTCATGATTTGGTTGGGTCTAATTGTGTTGCTGTCCTGTGTGTTTGTGTTTGTGAACAGAGCCCCAGGACCAGCTGGCTGAGGGGACTCTTCTCCAGACTTTGACTTCAGAGTCTAGTAAGTTGAGGCCAGGTGCTCCAGACTGTTTTAGAGGCCTAACCAACTTGTTGATATACATTTTGAAGAGGGTGGGGCACAAGCTGCATCCCTGTCTCACACCACGGCTCTGATGAAAGAAATCTGTGGTTTTTTGCACAATAGTTGTTTCTGTAGATGGAATTTATAATGATGTATGTTTCCCCCCAACAGCATTCTCCATTAATTTAGATAGCAGACCCTCATGCCAAAAAGAGTCAAACCCCCCCTCTCGCTCTCTAGTCTTTCTGTCTCTCTCAGCCGGTGCATAGGATTCACTGTCCAACTCTGACCTTTCAGCCGGTGCGCAGGATTCACTGTCCAACACTGACCTTTCAGCCGGTGCGTAGGATTCACTGTCCAACACTGACCCTTCAGCCGGTGCGTAGGATTCACTGTCCAACACTGACCTTTCAGCCGGTGCGTAGGATTCACTGTCCAACACTGACCCTTCAGCCGGTGCGTAGGATTCACTGTCCAACACTGACCTTTCAGCCGGTGCGTAGGATTCACTGTCCAACACTGACCCTTCAGCCGGTGCGTAGGATTCACTGTCCAACACTGACCCTTCAGCCGGTGCGTAGGATTCACTGTCCAACACTGACCCTTCAGCCGGTGCGTAGGATTCACTGTCCAACTCTGACCTTTCAGCCGGTGCGTAGGATTCACTGTCCAACACTGACCCTTCAGCCGGTGCATAGGATTCACTGTCCAACACTGACCCTTCAGCCGGTGCGTAGGATTCACTGTCCAACTCTGACCTTTCAGCCGGTGCGTAGGATTCACTGTCCAACACTGACCTTTCAGCCGATGCGTAGGATTCACTGTCCAACAACATCCAATATTCCACACAGATACAGAACCATAGACGTCCATAGTACATAAGGCTGCGTGTCGTCTAGCCAAGTGAGTCTATGTACGTCCCAAATGGCATCCTATTCCCTACATAGTGCCCTATGGCTCCCTATATAGTGCACTACTTTGACCAGAGACCTATGGAACCCTATTCCCTATATAGTGCACTACTTTAGACCAGAGCCCTATGGAACCCTATTCCCTATATAGTGCACTACTTTAGACCAGAGCCCTATGGAACCCTATTCCCTATATAGTGCACTACGTTAGACCAGAGCCCTATGGAACCCTATTCCCTATATAGTGCACTACTTTAGACCAGAGCCCTATGGAACCCTATTCCCTATATAGTGCACTATTGTTAACCAGAGCCCTATGGAACCCTATTCCCTATATAGTGCACTATTGTTAACCAGAGCCTTATGGGCAGGAACCTTGGCCCTGGTCACTTTCTTCTCCTTCTAGTGTGGGAGTCCACAAACAAAAGCCCATTACAGATAACAGGAGGTAATCTCTGTCCTGGGGACACTGTGGCCATGTGTGTTGCCACAAGGTCGAAACACACGCCTGTACCACACAGAGAGACCAGATCCCTCAGAAAAAAAGGCTTTCCCATGTCCTCCTCCCCCCATTCGTCCATCCCTCTATCCATTTGTCCATCCCTCTATCCATTCGTCCATCCCTCTATCCATTTGTCCATCCCTCTATCCATTCGTCCATCCCGAGAGAGAGAGAGAGAGAGAGAGAGAGAGAGAGAGAGAGAGAGAGAGAGAGAGAGAGACAGAGAGAGAGACAGAGAGATTCCAAGAGCAGTTGGTAAAATGATGAACTCCTAATATCTAGTATTTTATATCATACTTCAAATGATTTAGAGGAAGAGTACATTGGATAAAAGATAAAAGAAGAAGGACTAAAAAGTCCAACGTCAGAAGAAGAGAATACGTTAACCTGATAACTCAACTGGATAGGTAACAATCTAACAGTTGTTTACCACGATCCTAGGGAGTTGCTAAGAGCGTTTCTAGCTACTGGTTACCTGCTGTTAGTTAAAAAACCTCGCTAACAAATAACAAAAAGGACAATCAAAAACGACAAAGGACAGGACAAAGGACAGAAAAACAAGTAACTAAACAATTCAGACAGAAAACAAGAAAGTTAAGCATTGTTTCCATTTAAAAACGCCTAGCTACAACTAGCCAAGTGAAAAACCAGCTGTAACATGTACCGTATGCAACTGTAATCAACTAAGAGGGATACATTTACAAGCCCCAAAGCTCAGAAATCTTGCAATCAAATATGCAAAAGGCATTGCTAGTGAAGCAGGGAGGAAAAATATAAAGCAAATATTTTAAAAGAGCACCCAGAAACCCTAAAACATTTATGCAACAGAAAGACAAATAAATAAAGAAGTATCTTCTCTTTATCACTGAATGTCGAAATGCTTGACATGCAACCGGAGGCAAACAAACAACTTAAAATGTCTGAAAACAAGACCATGAGACAATTCTATTTGGACACAACCCCAAAATGTAATATTAATATATAGAGTAATGGAATAGTAATTTTCTAAGGATCTGAGGCCAGTCTAGAGCTGATTGAAGAAGAGGTGTACATGATAAAACCACTAGTGGATGATGAACTAAAAACTGACATGTCTCCACTAACAAAGCCTGCAACTCCCAAAACCTGGCCCATCAAAACAGGAGTCCCAAAGTACATCAATCCCTCCAACACCTGTAGCAGCTGTGTGCACACCAGAAACACTATCTGTGAAACAAATCCAGAACTGCTTCTCCCTACTTGAAGTGGAGATGACAGAATTCAGGGAGAACAAACAACAAGAATGTAACACTGTCCAGACGCTGATGGAAGAGTTGAGACATTAGAATGTAACACTGTCCAGACGCTGATGGAAGAGTTGAGACATTAGAATGTAACACTGTCCAGACGCTGATGGAAGAGTTGAGACATTAGAATGTAACACTGTCCAAACGCTGATGGAAGAGTTGAAGCATTTCCAGGAGGAACGTTGTGCTTCAAAAGAACAGTTAAGACACAACTCTGAACAAATACCACAGTCCAATGAGGTGGAGCTGCAGCAGAGAGAGGGAGGGACATGATGTCCTCTGAGAGGAGCTGTGTGTAGTGAAGGTGGAGCTGCAGCAGAGAGAGGGAGGGACATGATGTCCTCTGAGAGGAGCTGTGTGTAGTGAAGGTGGAGCTGCAGCAGAGAGAGGGAGGGACATGATGTCCTCTGAGAGGAGCTGTGTGTAGTGAAGGTGGAGCTGCAGCAGAGAGAGAGAGGGACATGATGTCCTCTGAGAGGAGCTGTGTGTAGTGAAGGTGGAGCTGCAGCAGAGAGAGAGAGGGGGACATGTTGTCCTCCGTGAGGAGCTGTGTGTAGTGAAGGTGACGCTGTAGCAGAGAGAGAGAGGGACATGTTGTCCTCCGTGAGGAGCTGTGTGTAGTGAAGGTGGAGCTGCAGCAGAGAGAGAGAGGGACATGATGTCCTCCGTCAGCAGCTTCTGACTATGCCACCAACAGAGGAGTCACATCAGCCTGGTGGAAGATCAGATACTCCTGAGCTCAGTGCAGCCTTCACCCCATCAGCCTGGTGGAAGATCAGATACTCCTGAGATCAGTGCAGCCTTCACCCCATCAGCCTGGTGGAAGATCAGATACTCCTGAATTCAGTGCAGCCTTCACCCCATCAGCCTGGTGGAAGATCAGATACTCCTGAATTCAGTGCAGCCTTCACCCCATCAGCCTGGTGGAAGATCAGATACTCCTGAATTCAGTGCAGCCTTCACCCCATCAGCCTGGTGGAAGATCAGATACTCCTGAGCTCAGTGCAGCCTTCACCCCATCAGCCTGGTGGAAGATCAGATACTCCTGAACTCAATGCAGCCTTCACCCCATCAGCCTGGTGGAAGATCAGATACTCCTGAGCTTAGTGCAGCCTTCACCCCATCAGCCTGGTGGAAGATCAGATACTCCTGAGCTTAGTGCAGCCTTCACCCCATCAGCCTGGTGGAAGATCAGATACTCCTGAGCTCAATGCAGCCTTCACCCCATCTGCCTTTCAAGCTCCTCAGCATCTTAGGGTCCACCCTGACCTGCCAACGTCCCAACCTGCCAAATCCTACCCTGCCTAGCTAACCTCCCAGACTGCCACAACCTACCCTGACCTGCCTACCTCCCAGCCTGCCACAGCCAACCCTGACCTGCCTACCTCTCAGCCTCCCACAGCCTACCCTGACCTGCCTACCTCCCAGTCTGCCACAGCCTACCCTGACCTGCCTACCTCCCAGCCTGCCACAGCCTACCCTGCCTAGCTAACCTCCCAGCAGTTTGAACACAGGGGTAGGACAAAACAGTGTCTAGGGGTAGGACCAATAGTGTCCAACAGGAGGGTACCCCAGCCCAGACCATACCTCATACCTTACTTTAAACAAATAAATGATGCAAGAAAACCTCAGCTCCCCAGGATACCGAAAAGCAGAGGGAAAATATGTGTATCTACCCAGATGACCTTGTCCTACTGTCACCAACAGATCAAGGTCTACCCAGATGGCCTTGTCCTACTGTCACCAACAGATCAAGGTCTACCCAGATGACCTTGTCCTACTGTCACCAACAGATCAGATGACCTTGTCCTACCGTCACCAACAGATCAAGGTCTACCCAGATGGTCTTGGCCTACTGTCACCAACAGAGCAAGGTCTACCCAGATGACCTTGTCCTACTGTCACCAACAGATCAGATGACCTTGTCCTACCGTCACCAACAGATCAAGGTCTACAGGAACAACGTAACATTCTATAGGAATACAACATCAACTGGACAATCAACATCAACTTTCAGAAAACTAAGGTCGTGATTTAGCGGAAAAAGACCAGGAATCAGAGCAGCAGACACTCCTTCAAATGAGGAAATACCATGGTTGAACATCTCCAACTACCTGGGACAGGAAATACCATGGTTGAACATGTCCAACTACCTGGAACAGGAAATACCATGGTTGAACATGGTCCAACTACCTGGGACAGGAAATACCATGGTTGAACATGATCCAACTACCTGGAACAGGAAATACCATGGTTGAACATGTCCAACTACCTGGAACAGGAAATACCATGGTTGAACATGGTCCAACTACCTGGGACTAACAATCAGTGTCTCTGGTGGATTCGATCTGGCAGTGAATGCTCTAAAATAAACAGCCTGTAAAAACATTTTACTCCATAAAAAGACAATTCTCAAAATAAATATTCCTATCCAAATCTGGTGCAAAATATTCAATGGTGTATTTTTACCAATTGCTCTACATGGAAGTGAGGTTTGGGGTCCAACCTGTAACTACGATTATAAGCACCGGGAGAAAAACCCGACAGGAAATGTGCATACAGAATTCTGCAGAATTATCCTAAATATCCCAAACTATTACTATTAAAAGTACCAAATGTATTAAAAGTACCAGAACAGGTGTGAGGCAAGTGGACAGCCTGGTGGCTAGCTAGGAAGATGGCCCCCTAACAGACAGACAGACAAACAGGAATGCTACAACCTGCAGACATACATAGCCAAAGTCAAGCCAGCCAGCCAGAATCACAGCAGGCCAAGCAGACCAGCCAGTATGTTCAGCAAGCCAGCCAGCCAGACCAGCCAGTAAGTCAAGCCAGACCAGCCATTAAGACCAGCCAGTAGGTCCAGCCAGTAAGTCCAGCCAGCCGGACCAGCCAGTAAGTCCAGCCAGACCAGCCATTAAGACCAGCCAGTAGGTCCAGCCAGTAAGTCCAGCCAGCCGGACCAGCCAGTAAGTCCAGCCATCCAGACCAGCCAGACCATGCAGTAAGTCCAGCCAGCCAGACCAGCCAGTAAGTCCAGCCAGCCAAACCAGTCAGCAAGTCTAGCCAGCCAGCCAGCCAGAGCAGTCAGCCAGCCAGCCAGCCAGTAAGTTCAGCCAGCCAGACCAACC
The DNA here is from genome assembly GCF_905237065.1 of Salmo salar. NCBI lineage: Eukaryota > Metazoa > Chordata > Actinopteri > Salmoniformes > Salmonidae > Salmo > Salmo salar. The sequence goes on from NC_059455.1 coordinate 99,562,572, forward strand.
GGTAAGTCCAACCAGTCAGCCAGTAAGACCAGTCAGCCAGACCGGTCAACCAGTCAGCCAGCATGACCAGCTGATCTTTAACAAAGGCTCTAGGACCCCTTACTGTATACTGACCTCTAACCTAGCCTCTACCCACCCCAACCAAAGTATTTGACTTTAATTAATGCCATTCACTCTCTCTCTGTCTCTTTTCTCTCTCTCTCTCTCTCTCTCTCTCTCTCTCTCTCTCTCTATTTTCATTTATTTCAAATATTTTTTCGTTTCTCATGATATGGGTTGGGACTAATTGTGTTGTTGTCCTGGGGCTCTGTGGGGTCTGTTTGTATTTGTGAACAGAGCCCCAGGACCAGCTTGTTTAGGGGGCTCTTCTCCAGGTTCATCTCTTTGTAGGTGATGGATTTGTTATGGAAGGTTTGGGAATCGCTTCCGTTTAGGTGGTTTTAGAATTTAACGGCTATTTTCTGGATTTTGATAATTAGCGGGTATCGACCTATTCTGCTCTGCATGAATTATTTGGTGTTCTACGTTGTACACGGATGATATTTCTGCAGAATTCTGCATTCAGAGTCTCAATTTGGTATTTGTCCCATTTTGTGAATTCTTGGTTGGTGAGCGGACCCCAGACCTCACAACCATAAAGGGCAATGGGTTCTGTAACTGACTCAATTATTTTTAGCAAGATCCTAATTGGTATGTCGAATTTTATGTTCCTTTTGATGGCATAGAAGGCCCTTCTTGCCTTGTCCCTCAGATCGTTCACAGCTTTGTGGAAGTTACCTGTGGCGCTGATGTTTAGGCCGAGGTATGTATAGTTTTTTGTGTGCTCTAGGGCAACGGTGTCTAGATGGAATTTGTATTTGTGGTCCTGGCGACTGGACCTTTTTTGGAACACCATTATTTTGGTCTTACTGAGATTTACTGTCAGGGCCCAGGTCTGTCAGGGCCCAGGTCTGTCAGGGCCCAGGTCTGACAGAATCTGTGCAGAAGATCTAGGTCCTGCTGTAGGCCCTCCTTGGTTGGGGACAGAAGCACCAGATCATCAGTAGACATTTGACATTAGATTCTAGTAAGGTGAGGCCGGGTGCTGCAGACTGTTCTTGTGCCCTCGCCAATTCGTTGATATATATGTTGAAGAGGGTGGGGCTTAAGCTGCATCCCTGTCTCACCCCACGGCCCTGTGGGAAGAATTGTGTGTGTTTTTTGCCTATTTTAACTGCACACTTGTTGTTTGTGTACATGGATTTTATAATGTTGTATGTTTTTTCCCAACACCACTTTCCATCAATTTGTATAGCAGACCCTCAGGCCAAATTGAGTCGAAGGCTTTTTTGAAATCAACAAATCATGAGAAGACTGCATTTGTGCAGGGTGAATACGTGGTCTGTCGTACGATCATTTGGTAAAAAGCCAATTTGACATTTGCTCAGTACATAGTTTTCTCACTGAGGAAATATATGAGTCTGCTGTTAATGATAATGCAGAGGATTTTCCCAAGGTTGCTGTTGACACATGTCCCACGATAGTTATTGGGGTCGAATTTGTCTCCACTTTTGTGGATTGGGGTGATCAGTCCTTGGTTCCAAATATTGGGAAAGATGCCAGAGCTAAGGATGATGTTAAAGAGTTTTAGTATAACCAGTTGTAATTTGTGGTCTGGATATTGTATTACTTCATGTAGGATACCATCAACACCACAGGCCTTTTTGGGTTGAGGGTTTTTATTTTGTCCTGTAGTTCATTCAAGGTAATTGTAGAATCCAGTGGGTCCTGGTAGTCTCTTTAATAGTTGATTCTAAGATTTGTATTCGATCAAATATATGTTTTTGCTGTTTGTTCTTTGGTATAGAGCCAAAAAGACTGGAGAAGTGGTTTATCCATACATCTCTGTTTTGGATAGATAATTCTTCGTGTTGTTGTTTGTTTAGTGTTTTCCAATTTTCCCAGAAGTGGTTTGATTCTATGGATTCTTCAATTACATTGAGCTGATTTCTGATGTGCTGTTCCTTCTTTTTCCGTAGTGTATTTCTGTATTGTTTCAGTGATTCACCATAGTGAAGACTTTCTGGGTCTCTATGTTTTTGGTTGGACAGGTTTCTCAATTTTCTTTCTTAGGATTTTGCATTCTTCATCAAAGCATTTGTCATTGTTGTTATTTTTCTTAGGTTGTCTGCTTGACATTTTTTTATTTGATAGGGAAGCTGAAAGGTTAAATATACTGTTTACACCTTCACTATTACAGTGGAACGTTTTGTCCAGGAAGTTGTCTAAAAGGGATTGAATTTGTTGTTGCCTAATTGTTTTTTGGTCGGTTTCCACACTACTTTCCTTCCATCTGTAGCATTTCTTAATATTACTCAGTTCCTTTGGCTTTGATGCCTCATGATTGAGTATTGCTCTGTTCAAGTAGACTGTGATTTTGCTGTGATCTGATAGGGGTGTCAGTGGGCTGACTGTGAACGCTCTGAGGGACTCTGGGTTTGAGGTCAGTGATAAAGTAGTCTATAGTACTACTGCCAAGAGATGATTTATAGGTGTACCTACCGTAGGAGTCTCCTTGAAGCCTACCATTGACTATGTACATACCCAGCGTGCAACAGAACTGCAGGAGTTGTGACCCAACTATGTTGTCATAGTTGTGCCACGGGGGGCATATGGGGAATGGAATGCTGTCACCTCCAGGTAGGTGTTTGTCCACCTGTGCGCTGAGGGTGTCAGGTTCTTGTCCGGTTCTGGCATTTAGGTCGCCAGAGAATAGTACATTTCCCTGGCCCTGGAAATGATTGATTTCCCCCTCCAGGATGGAGAAGCTGTCTTCATTAAAGTATGGGGATTCTAGTGGGGGGATATAGGTAGCACACAGGAGGACATTGTTCTCTGTTAAGATCATTTCCTTATTATTTTCTAGCCAAATGTAAAATGTTCCTGTTTTGACTAATTTAATAGAATGGGTTAGGGTCTGCTCTATAGTAAATTAGCATACACCCTTAGTCTCTTCCCTGTTTCCCTACACCTGGTAGTGTGGTGGATGGGACTACCAGCTCTCTGTAACCTAGAGGGCAACCAGTGGGTCCATCTCCTCTATACCACCCACCTGGTAGTGTGGTGGATGGGACTACCAGCTCTCTGTAACCTAGAGGACAACCAGTGGGTCCGTCTCCTCTATACCACCCACCTGGTAGTGTGGTGGATGGGACTACCAGCTCTCTGTAACCTAGAGGACAACCAGTGGGTCCATCTCCTCTATACCACCCACCTGGTAGTGTGGTGGATGGGACTACCAGCTCTCTGTAACCTAGAGGACAACCAGTGGGTCCGTCTCCTCTATACCACCCACCTGGTAGTGTGGTGGATGGGACTACCAGCTCTCTGTAACCTAGAGGACAACCAGTGGGTCCATCTCCTCTATACCACCCACCTGGTAGTGTGGTGGATGGGACTACCAGCTCTCTGTAACCTAGAGGTCAACCAGTGGGTCCATCTCCTCTATACCACCCACCTGGTAGTGTGGTGGATGGGACTACCAGCTCTCTGTAACCTAGAGGACAACCAGTGGGTCCGTCTCCTCTATACCACCCACCTGGTAGTTTGGTGGATGGGACTACCAGCTCTCTGTAACCTAGAGGGAAACCAGTGGGTCCGTCTCCTCTATACCACCCACCTGGTAGTGTGGTGGATGGGACTACCAGCTCTCTGTAACCTAGAGGACAACCAGTGGGTCCGTCTCCTCTATACCACCCACCTGGTAGTTTGGTGGATGGGACTACCAGCTCTCTGTAACCTAGAGGGAAACCAGTGGGTCCGTCTCCTCTATACCACCCACCTGGTAGTGTGGTGGATGGGACTACCAGCTCTCTGTAACCTAGAGGGAAACCAGTGGGTCCGTCTCCTCTATACCAGGTTTCTTGTAGGATGTAAACGTCTGTATTTATGATGTCTTTGATGAAGTCCAGGTTCCTGCTCTTTAGGCTAAAGGCAGATGACCTCAGGCCTTGGATATTCCAGGATGAGAAACATGTCTCTCTCTCTCTCTCTGTTTCTCTGTTTTTCTCTTCACAGACATGCTGAGTGGTAATTGAAAAGCCAGTTGTTTCAGGTTGTGTCAAGCCAGTCCGTCCAGTCAGAACAATCAAACGATGAACATTTATTGATTTCCCTCCGTCATAGCAATAAGTATTATCACAGCTAGCTAAAAGTATTAGGGAGCAGTGATCTACATGTTACAGTAGCTTGGTGGTAGTTCAACTAAATTCAAATCTTGTGTTTTCAGTAGTTAATCAGCAGTTAGCAGTGTCGCCTGCTGGGAAAAGGTTGTTTCCATGTCATTTCAACCAGAAAAGTCATGTTATAATGTTGAATTAACGTGGAAACATGATAGGATTTGAAAAAAAAAAATTCATCAATGTAAGGGAATTTCTTCTTATTTTCAAGCAACTTTTAACCAAAATCCAATGACAGGGTGAAATGTTTGGTTGATTTCATGTGTAAGTCAGAAATCAGCCACGTGTAAGTCAGAACTAGATGTTGATCTGTGTCCAGTGGGTAATTACTAGCACAAGTCTTAATACGTGGGGAAGTAGGTAAAGAATTCCCTTTCTTTTTCAGCTTCAGACCTGCCTAAATCTTTTAATATATATATATATATATATATATGCTAAATGACACATTTTGTTAACATCTGACTCCAGTGATCTGTCTTTCAATTTATAGTCTATGACGTTCCAGATGTAGATATTACAATTTATCACAAAGTAATTTGGATGTAATGAACTACTTTTCAAAGTAACTTTAGTTCAGTCAACTATATTTGTCTTATGGGTAACTTTAGTGTAGATTAAATTCTTCAACTGTGAATTATTTGGTCACTTGGAAAACGATATTTTCAGAGTAGCTTGCCCAACACTAACTCAAGGAAAATATCCTCATCAAATGTGTACTGAATAGAAATAGAATAATTTACACTATGAGTAAAAACGGATCTAAGGTTATTATGGAGTCATTTTTTTACTGACCCATGCGGTGAGAACTGCCATCTACATTCTCCCCATCACCCCAGACCCCATCACCCCTGCAGTCTAGACCCCATCACCACAGCAGCCTAGACCCCATTACCCCAGCAGACTAGACCCCATCACCCCATCAGACTAGACCACACCACCCCATCACCCCATCACCCCAGCAGGCTAGACCCCATCACCCCAGCAGCCTAGACCCCATCACCCCATCAGACTAGACCCCATCACCCCAGCAGCCTAGACCCCATCACCCCATCACCCCAGCAGCCTAGACCCCAACCACCACATAGACTAGACCCCATCACCCCAGCAGCCTAGACCCCATCACCCCAGCAGCCTAGACCCCATCACCCCATCACCCCCCCCCCCAGCAGTCTAGACCCCCCATCACCCCATCACCCTAGACCCCATCACCCCAGCGCCAGACCCCATCACCCCAGACCCCATCACCTCAGCAGCCTAGACCCCATCACCTCATCACCCCATCACCCTAGACCCCATCACCCCAGCAGAGTAGACCCCATCACCCCATCACCCTAGACCCCATCACCCCAGCACCGCATCACCCCAGACCCCATCACCCCAGCAGCCTAGACCCCATCACCCCATCACCCCAGCAGAGTAGACCCCATCACCCCATCACCCATCACCCCATCACCCTAGACCCCATCACCCCAGCACCCCATCACCCCAGCACCCCAGACCCCATCACCACATCACCCTAGACCCCATCACCCCAGCACCCCATCACCCTAGACCCCATCACCCCAGACCCCATCACCCCAGCACCCCATCACCCCAGACCCCATCACCCCAGCAGCCTAGACCCCATCACCCCAGACCCCATCACCCCAGCAGACTGGACCCCATCACCCCAGCAGACTGGACCCCATCACCCCAGCAGACTGGACCCCATCACCCCAGCAGACTGGACCCCATCACCCCAGACCCCATCACCCCAGCAGACTGGACCCCATCACCCCAGCAGACTGGACCCCATCACCCCAGCAGCCTAGACCCCATCACCCCATCACCCCAGCAGACTGGACCCCATCACCCCAGCAGCTTGCCCGGTGTCTGCTCTTTTCCTTTCTCAGCACAGAAGACATGCTGACTGCCACGGAGTCCAAGTTCCCATAGCCACGGGAAAAAAATATAATCCAACCCTTTAATTTCAATGTTAAGCTGTTTCCCAAACTGTAGGCTACCCCACCACTACCAATACAACCGCTGCCCCCTAAAATAAATCCCATTTCAACTTCAACTTCGATTTTTTTTTTTGGGGGGGGGGTCACGTGAGGATTTGTGGGCACTGACAAAGTCTCAGTGGGTGGATAGTAAAAACATCGGGATGGATCGAGGAGATGAGGAGATGTGGCCGGTCCTTGGTGGGGGGTTGGGCCAGGTGGTGTGTCCCAATGACATGCAAAGTCCCACAGATGTCAACCTTTAAAAGAAGAGCGAGCAAAACTATGAAGAGCAACAACACAGACACGCCACAGTGTGTTGCTAAGACCCTTGAATGAGCCGGTTTCAGGGCTTCAGACTCCAGGGGATTGTCAGCTGAAGTGGAGGCCTATCTCAGGTTGAAGGGGTGACAATGGATGTGACAGATTGGTGTGTGTGTGTGTGTGTGTGTGTGCCCACGTGTGTGTGTGTGTGTGTGTTCCCGCGTGTGTGTGTGTGTGTGTGTGTGTGTGTGTGTGTGTGTGTGTGTGTGTGTGTGTGTTGGGTGAGCAGAGAGCAGACAGGCTAGCCAGGCATGGACATTAAAGAATTCTTTCATAATGACACGTATAGTGTTATTTACTAATTCAATTTTATATACTACATAATGACACGAATATTATTATTCAATTATTCAATTTTATATCCTACATACTGGCATGTATATTGTTATTCAACAGCATATACTAGACCCCATCACGCCGAATCACTCAAGGTTTGGGATTTGACTTAAAACCCAAATATAAAAAAACAAACTTTCTATCCTGCTGGATTCGAACATAAAAGCATCGGAGCTTGAGGCAGACGCTTAAACCCACATGCCATACACGCAAAACCGAAATATACACGAAGGTGACTGTTGCCCCTAGTGGCCTATTTTAAACAACATCTAGACATAGATGGATGTCCAATACAGTCAGTATCACGGGTGACCTGCCTGCCCAAACCATCTTTGTATGAAACCATTACGCGCGGAAAGAACCACGTTGCATACATACATAGTCCATTCTTTCACCAAGGGTTGTCTCTTATGACTAATGAACATGAAATGAAAAAAAAAATGACAACTAGAACATAATAAGCCTGATGATTTAAACCAATGTTATATTATTACAGGTCTGTTTCACCAGAGATTCCCTTTATTTACGCGTATTTATTTCCAATAATACCATATCCGGTTACGCATGAATATAAAACCGCAATTCCATAGTCTAGATCATAGATTATTTCAATTCATATAATGTTCATATTTTGACAATATTTTTGACTAAGCGTTTTCATAAAAGAGCCATTACCCCACTTCAGTAATCACCTTTGTTGTATCCGATCCATTTCACCACGGCTATAACTCAACAGAGATACAGCAAGTCTCACCAGATGATCCAGCCTATAATGACTTCTCTCCACAACCAAATATACACACAGCGACATAAAATACAAGCAAAAGAAGAGAGTTGAACGCATGAAGAAAAATAAATGGCACTTACACTGAAAAGATACAAAAATTCCCCACCATGCGTTACGATGGCGTGAGGGCAAAAAAAAAATAAAAAAAATAAAAATGTATTTCCAGTCCACTCCAATCAATGTTAGAATGACGAATGTTTATCAGTCCAGTCGAGAAGAATACGGCTGCAGAAGTCAGAACGGTCCGTTATAAACCCAGGACAGATGTGCAGCACAGCAGGGTGGCGAGGATTCTTCATTCAGCGGACAACGTTCTGGATGCAACGGAACTCACGTTCAGGCGTTCGAGTCGAGCTTAGAGAGAAAACACGGTAGATGATGATGCGTCGCTATTAAATAAGATAACCCTCTTCTGTTCTGCTTTCCCCGTCGTTGAAAGAAAGCCTTTTTTTTTTTTTTTTTATCTTTCAAAAAAAATGACTTGTTGAAATTAAACTGAATTTATCTTATATAGATATAGGCTAGTCTAGGTTAAGAGAGGAGATGAATAGAGTCACACATTCGGACTTGCACATCTGGCGCGCTTGCCGGTTGTGTCTCGGTTGCCGTTAGAACGAGGAATAGAATAGTGATGCTTCCTCCTGCAGTTAGGGGTCGGTCGGTCGGCGGCGCTCCGGGACCCAGGTGGAGGGAATCGGTGTAGGCGGGCTCCCAGCGGTGGGAGGAGGAGGAGGAGGTGTGACAGGCTGACTGAGGAAGCAGCTCCAGCAGGCTGAGGCGTCTGTCTCCCAGAACAGGTTGTAGAGGTCAAGTAGAAGTGTATAATAGACTAGAATGGTTGTGTTATAGACAAAAAAAGTCACCTGGGTTATTATTTTTTTTATATTGCCCCACTCATTTAGAGCAACTACTAAACTGTGCCTCTGTAGATGACTGAATGTGTACGCACTCTCTGTTTCTCACTCTTGTCCTCATCTCTCTCTCTCTCTCTCTCTCTCTCTCTCTCTCTCTCTCTCTCTCTCTCTCTCTCTCTCTCTCTCTCTCTCTCTCTCTCTCTCTCTCTCTCTATCAATTCAATTCAAGGGGCTTTATTGGCATGGGGAAACATATGTTTACATTGCCAAAGCAAGTCAAATAGATAATGAACAAAAGTGAAAATAAACAATAATAAATGAACAGTAAACATTACACTCACAGAAGTTCCAGAAGAATTAAAGACATTTCAAATGTCATATTATGTGCAAATAGGTACAAAAGGGGAAAAATAAACATAAATATGGGTTATATTTACAATGGTGTTTGTTCTTCACTGGTTGCCCTTTTCTTGTGGCAACAGGTCACACATCTTGCTGCTGTGATGGAACACTGTGGTATTTCACCCAATAGATATGGGAGTTTATCAAAATTGGGTTTAATTTTCGAATTCTTTGTAGATCTCTGTAATCTGAGGGAAATATGTGTCTCTAATATGGTCCTACATTTGGCAGGAGGTTAGGAAGTGCAGCTCAGTTTCCACCTCATTTTGTGGGCAGTGTTGCACATAGCCTGTCTTCTCTTGAGAGCCATGTCTGCCTACAGTGACCTGTCTCAATAGCAAGGCTATACTCACTGAGTCTGTACATAATCTGTACTCTCTCAGGCAGAGTAGAGGAGAGTAGAGTAGAGTAGAGTAGAGTAGAGTAGAGGAGAGGAGAGGAGAGGAGAGGAGAGGAGAGCTGAGCCAATCAGAGTAGAGTAGAGCTGAGCCAGGCAGAGTAGAGTAAAGTAGAGCTGAGCCAGGCAGCAGCCAGGGTACGTAGAAGCTTCATTATTACAGCCTGTTGATAACAGCCCTCTCCTTCTCTCTCTCTCTAAGCGCAGGCAGGTTACCCTGCAGTAATCCAAGGCAAACACGTTCCATCTGGAAGTCATTCTGCCTCTGACAAAGTAGAACTGAACAAAGCAGAACAGAGCTGAGCAGAGCTGAGCAGAGCAGAGCAGAGCAGAGCAGAGCAGAGCAGAGCAGAGTAGAGTAGAGTAGAGTAGAGTAGAGTAGAGTAGAGTAGAGTAGAGGAGAGGCAGGTAGAGTAGAGTTGTATCCAGGGGAAGCAGAAGATTAGTTTACAGCCTGATAACAGCCATCTCATTCTCTCTCTGTTCCGCTCTCTCCTTCTCCCTGCTCTCTCCTTCTCCCTGCTCTCTCCTTCTCCCTGCTCTCTCCTTCTCCCTGCTCTCTCTCCTTCTCCCTGCTCTCTCCTTCTCCCTGCTCTCTCTCCTTCTCCCTGCTCTCTCTCCTTCTCCCTGCTCTCTCTCCTTCTCCCTGCTCTCTCCTTCTCCCTGCTCTCTCTCTCTCTCTCTCTCTCTGTCTCTCCAGTCTCTATCTCAACTCTCTCCCTCTCTCTCTCTCTCTATCTGCTTTTGCACTCGCTCTCTGTTTCTCTCAAATTCAGATTGCTATATTGGCATGAAATACAATTTGTAGATATTGCCAAAGCAGCATCGTGATAAAGCATTTCTGTAAATCCATTACTAGGTGAAGAGGACAATGAGATCCAGTTCATTTCAGTTACATACAACCTGATGATGGTTCCACTGTGTATTACTGTCAGTTATATACAACAACATGATGATGGTTCCACTGTGTATTACTGTCAGTTATATACAACATGATGATGGTTCCACTGTGTATTACTGTCAGTTATATACAACAACATGATGATGGTTCCACTGTGTATTACTGTCAGTTATATACAACAACATGATGATGGTTCCACTGTGTATTACTGTCAGTTATATACAACATGATGATGGTTCCACTGTGTATTACTGTCAGTTATATACAACAACATGATGATGGTTCCACTGTGTATTACTGTCAGTTATATACAACATGATGATGGTTCCACTGTGTATTACTGTCAGTTATATACAACATGATGATGGTTCCACTGTGTATTACTGTCAGTTATATACAACAACATGATGATGGTTCCACTGTGTATTACTGTCAGTTATATACAACAACATGATGATGGTTCCACTGTGTATTACTGTCAGTTATATACAACAACATGATGATGGTTCCACTGTGTATTACTGTCAGTTATATACAACAACATGATGATGGTTCCACTGTGTATTACTGTCAGTTATATACAACATGATGATGGTTCCACTGTGTATTACTGTCAGTTATATACAACAACATGATGATGGTTCCACTGTGTATTACTGTCAGTTATATACAACAACATGATGATGGTTCCACTGTGTATTACTGTCAGTTATATACAACATGATGATGGTTCCACTGTGTATTACTGTCAGTTATATACAACATCATGATGGTTCCACTGTGTATTACTGTCAGTTATATACAACATGATGATGGTTCCACTGTGTATTACTGTCAGTTATATACAACATGATGATGGTTCCACTGTGTATTACTGTCAGTTATATACAACATAATGATGGTTCCACTGTGTATTACTGTCAGTTATATACAACAACATGATGATGGTTCCACTGTGTATTACTGTCAGTTATATACAACATGATGATGGTTCCACTGTGTATTACTGTCAGTTATATACAACAACATGATGATGGTTCCACTGTGTATTACTGTCAGTTATATACAACAACATGATGATGGTTCCACTGTGTATTACTGTCAGTTATATACAACAACATGATGGTGGTTCCACTATGTATTACTGTCAGTTATATACAACAACATGATGATGGTTCCACTGTGTATTACTGTCAGTTATATACAACATGATGATGGTTCCACTGTGTATTACTGTCAGTTATATACAACATGATGATGGTTCCACTGTGTATTACTGTCAGTTATATACAACAACATGATGATGGTTCCACTGTGTATTACTGTCAGTTATATACAACAACATGATGATGGTTCCACTGTGTATTACTGTCAGTTATATACAACATGATGATGGTTCCACTGTGTATTACTGTCAGTTATATACAACAACATGATGATGGTTCCACTGTGTATTACTGTCTGTTATATACAACAACATGATGATGGTTCCACTGTGTATTACTGTCAGTTATATACAACAACATGATGATGGTTCCACTGTGTATTACTGTCAGTTATATACAACATGATGATGGTTCCACTGTGTATTACTGTCAGTTATATACAACAACATGATGATGGTTCCACTGTGTATTACTGTCAGTTATATACAACAACATGATGATGGTTCCACTGTGTATTACTGTCAGTTATATACAATATGATGATGGTTCCACTGTGTATTACTGTCAGTTATATACAACAACATGATGATGGTTCCACTGTGTATTACTGTCAGTTATATACAACAACATGATGATGGTTCCACTGTGTATTACTGTCAGTTATATACAACATGATGATGGTTCCACTGTGTATTACTGTCAGTTATATACAACAACATGATGATGGTTCCACTGTGTATTACTGTCAGTTATATGCAACAACATGATGATGGTTCCACTGTGTATTACTGTCAGTTATATACAACAACATGATGATGGTTCCACTGTGTATTACTGTCAGTTATATACAACAACATGATGATGGTTCCACTGTGTATTACTGTCAGTTATATACAACATGATGATGGTTCCACTGTGTATTACTGTCAGTTATATACAACAATGATGATGGTTCCACTGTGTATTACTGTCAGTTATATACAACATGATGATGGTTCCACTGTGTATTACTGTCAGTTATATACAACAACATGATGATGGTTCCACTGTGTATTACTGTCAGTTATATACAACAACATGATGATGGTTCCACTGTGTATTACTGTCAGTTATATACAACAACATGATGATGGTTCCACTGTGTATTACTGTCTGTTATATACAACAACATGATGATGGTTCCACTGTGTATTACTGTCAGTTATATACAACAACCTGATGATGGTTCCACTGTGTATTACTGTCAGTTATATACAACAACATGATGATGGTTCCACTGTGTATTACTGTCAGTTATATACAACAACATGATGATGGTTCCACTGTGTATTACTGTCAGTTATATACAACAACCTGATGATGGTTCCACTGTGTATTACTGTCAGTTATATACAACAACATGATGATGGTTCCACTGTGTATTACTGTCAGTTATATACAACAACATGATGGTGGTTCCACTGTGTATTACTGTCAGTTATATACAACATGATGATGGTTCCACTGTGTATTACTGTCAGTTATATACAACAACATGATGGTGGTTCCACTGTGTATTACTGTCAGTTATATACAACAATGATGATGGTTCCACTGTGTATTACTGTCAGTTATATACAACATGATGATGGTTCCACTGTGTATTACTGTCAGTTATATACAACAACATGATGATGGTTCCACTGTGTATTACTGTCTGTTATATACAACAACCTGATGATGGTTCCACTGTGTATTACTGTCAGTTATATACAACAACATGATGATGCTTCCGCTGTGTATTACTGTCAGTTATATACAACAACATGATGATGGTTCCACTGTGTATTACTGTCAGTTATATACAACAACATGATGATGGTTCCACTGTGTATTACTGTCAGTTATATACAACATGATGATGGTTCCACTGTGTATTACTATCAGTTATATACAACAACATGATGATTGTTCCACTGTGTATTACTGTCAGTTATATACAACAACCTGATGATGGTTCCACTGTGTATTACTGTCAGTTATATACAACAACATGATGATGGTTCCACTGTGTATTACTGTCAGTTATATACAACAACATGATGATGGTTCCATTGTGTATTACTGTCAGTTATGTACAACAACATGATGATGGTTCCACTGTGTATTACTGTCAGTTATATACAACAACATGATGATGGTTCCACTGTGTATTACTGTCAGTTATATACAACAACATGATGATGGTTCCACTGTGTATTACTGTCAGTTATATACAACATGATGATGGTTCCACTGTGTATTACTGTCAGTTATATACAACAACATGATGATGGTTCCACTGTGTATTACTGTCAGTTATATACAACATGATGATGGTTCCACTGTGTATTACTGTCAGTTATATACAACAACATGATGATGGTTCCACTGTGTATTACTGTCAGTTATATACAACAACATGTCGATGGTTCCACTGTGTATTACTGTCTGTTATATACAACATGATGATGGTTCCACTGTGTATTACTGTCAGTTATATACAACAACATGATGATGGTTCCACTGTGTATTACTGTCAGTTATATACAACAACATGATGATGGTTCCACTGTGTATTACTGTCAGTTATATACAACAACATGATGATGGTTCCACTGTGTATTACTGTCAGTTATATACAACAACATGATGATGGTTCCACTGTGTATTACTGTCAGTTATATACAACAACATGATGATGGTTCCACTGTGTATTACTGTCAGTTATATACAACAACATGATGATGGTTCCACTGTGTATTACTGTCAGTTATATACAACAACATGATGATGGTTCCACTGTGTATTACTGTCAGTTATATACAACATGATGATGGTTCCACTGTGTATTACTGTCAGTTATATACAACAACATGATGATGGTTCCACTGTGTATTACTGTCAGTTATATACAACATGATGATGGTTCCACTGTGTATTACTGTCAGTTATATACAACAACATGATGATGGTTCCATTGTGTATTACTGTCAGTTATATACAACAACATGATGATGGTTCCACTGTGTATTACTGTCAGTTATATACAACATGATGATGGTTCCACTGTGTATTACTGTCAGTTATATACAACATGATGATGGTTCCACTGTGTATTACTGTCAGTTATATACAACATGATGATGGTTCCACTGTGTATTACTGTCAGTTATATACAACAACATGATGATGGTTCCACTGTGTATTACTGTCAGTTATATACAACATGATGATGGTTCCACTGTGTATTACTGTCAGTTATATACAACATGATGATGATGGTTCCACTGTGTATTACTGTCAGTTATATACAACAACATGATGATGGTTCCACTGTGTATTACTGTCAGTTATATACAACATGATGATGGTTCCACTGTGTATTACTGTCAGTTATATACAACAACATGATGATGGTTCCACTGTGTATTACTGTCAGTTATATACAACAACATGATGATGGTTCCACTGTGTATTACTGTCAGTTATAAACAACAAAATGATGATGGTTCCACTGTGTATTACTGTCAGTTATATACAACAACATGATGATGGTTCCACTGTGTATTACTGTCAGTTATATACAACATGATGATGGTTCCACTGTGTATTACTGTCAGTTATATACAACATAATGATGGTTCCACTGTGTATTACTGTCAGTTATATACAACAACATGATGATGGTTCCACTGTGTATTACTGTCAGTTATATACAACAACATGATGATGGTTCCACTGTGTATTACTGTCAGTTATATACAACAACATGATGATGGTTCCACTGTGTATTACTGTCAGTTATATACAACAGGATGATGGTTCCACTGTGTATTACTGTCAGTTATATACAACAACATGATGATGGTTCCACTGTGTATTACTGTCAGTTATATACAACAACACGATGATGGTTCCACTGTGTATTACTGTCAGTTATATACAACCTGATGATGGTTCCACTGTGTATTACTGTCAGTTATATACAACAACATGATGATGGTTCCACTGTGTATTACTGTCAGTTATATACAACAACATGATGATGGTTCCACTGTGTATTACTGTCAGTTATATACAACATGATGATGGTTCCACTGTGTATTACTGTCAGTTATATACAACAACATGATGGTGGTTCCACTGTGTATTACTGTCAGTTATATACAACATGATGATGGTTCCACTGTGTATTACTGTCAGTTATATACAACAACATGATGATGGTTCCACTGTGTATTACTGTCAGTTATATACAACATGATGATGGTTCCACTGTGTATTACTGTCAGTTATATACAACATGATGATGGTTCCACTGTGTATTACTGTCAGTTATATACAACAACATGATGATGGTTCCACTGTGTATTACTGTCAGTTATATACAACATGATGATGGTTCCACTGTGTATTACTGTCAGTTATATACAACAACATGATGGTGGTTCCACTGTGTATTACTGTCAGTTATATACAACATGATGATGGTTCCACTGTGTATTACTGTCAGTTATATACAACAACATGATGATGGTTCCACTGTGTATTACTGTCAGTTATATACAACATGATGATGGTTCCACTGTGTATTACTGTCAGTTATATACAACATGATGATGGTTCCACTGTGTATTACTGTCAGTTATATACAACAACATGATGATGGTTCCACTGTGTATTACTGTCAGGTATATACAACAACATGATGATGGTTCCACTGTGTATTACTGTCAGTTATATACAACAACATGATGATGGTTCCACTGTGTATTACTGTCAGTTATATACAACAACATGATGATGGTTCCATTGTGTATTGCTGTCAGTTATATACAACAACATGATGATGGTTCCACTGTGTATTACTGTCAGTTATATACAACAACATGATGATGGTTCCACTGTGTATTACTGTCTGTTATATACAACAACCTGATGATGGTTCCACTGTGTATTACTGTCAGTTATATACAACAACATGATGATGGTTCCACTGTGTATTACTGTCAGTTATATACAACATGATGATGGTTCCACTGTGTATTACTGTCAGTTATATACAACAACATGATGATGGTTCCACTGTGTATTACTGTCAGTTATATACAACAACATGATGATGGTTCCACTGTGTATTACTGTCAGTTATATACAACATGATGATGGTTCCACTGTGTATTACTGTCAGTTATATACAACAACATGATGGTGGTTCCACTGTGTATTACTGTCAGTTATATACAACATGATGATGGTTCCACTGTGTATTACTGTCAGTTATATACAACAACATGATGATGGTTCCACTGTGTATTACTGTCAGTTATATACAACATGATGATGGTTCCACTGTGTATTACTGTCAGTTATATACAACATGATGATGGTTCCACTGTGTATTACTGTCAGTTATATACAACAACATGATGATGGTTCCACTGTGTATTACTGTCAGTTATATACAACAACATGATGATGGTTCCACTGTGTATTACTGTCAGTTATATACAACAACATGATGATGGTTCCACTGTGTATTACTGTCTGTTATATACAACAACCTGATGATGGTTCCACTGTGTATTACTGTCAGTTATATACAACAACATGATGATGGTTCCACTGTGTATTACTGTCAGTTATATACAACATGATGATGGTTCCACTGTGTATTACTATCAGTTATATACAACAACATGATGATTGTTCCACTGTGTATTACTGTCAGTTATATACAACAACCTGATGATGGTTCCACTGTGTATTACTGTCAGTTATATACAACAACATGATGATGGTTCCACTGTGTATTACTGTCAGTTATATACAACAACCTGATGATGGTTCCACTGTGTATTACTGTCAGTTATATACAACAACCTGATGATGGTTCCACTGTGTATTACTGTCAGTTATATACAACATGATGATGGTTCCACTGTGTATTACTGTCAGTTATATACAACAACATGATGATGGTTCCACTGTGTATTACTGTCAGTTATATACAACAACATGATGATGGTTCCACTGTGTATTACTGTCAGTTATATACAACATGATGGTGGTTCCACTGTGTATTACTGTCAGTTATATACAACAACATGATGATGGTTCCACTGTGTATTACTGTCAGTTATATACAACATGATGATGGTTCCACTGTGTATTACTGTCAGTTATATACAACATGATGGTGGTTCCACTGTGTATTACTGTCAGTTATATACAACAACATGATGATGGTTCCACTGTGTATTACTGTCAGTTATATACAACATGATGATGGTTCCACTGTGTATTACTGTCAGTTATATACAACAACATGATGATGGTTCCACTGTGTATTACTGTCAGTTATATACAACAACATGATGATGGTTCCACTGTGTATTACTGTCAGTTATATACAACAACATGATGATGGTTCCATTGTGTATTGCTGTCAGTTATGTACAACAACATGATGATGGTTCCACTGTGTATTACTGTCAGTTATATACAACAACATGATGATGGTTCCACTGTGTATTACTGTCAGTTATATACAACAA
Organism: Salmo salar; assembly: GCF_905237065.1. Taxonomy (NCBI): domain Eukaryota; kingdom Metazoa; phylum Chordata; class Actinopteri; order Salmoniformes; family Salmonidae; genus Salmo; species Salmo salar. The sequence goes on from NC_059455.1 coordinate 99,580,516, forward strand.
CATGATGATGGTTCCACTGTGTATTACTGTCAGTTATATACAACAACATGATGATGGTTCCACTGTGTATTACTGTCAGTTATATACAACATGATGATGGTTCCACTGTGTATTACTGTCAGTTATATACAACAACATGATGATGGTTCCACTGTGTATTACTGTCAGTTATATACAACAACATGTCGATGGTTCCACTGTGTATTACTGTCTGTTATATACAACATGATGATGGTTCCACTGTGTATTACTGTCAGGTATATACAACAACATGATGATGGTTCCACTGTGTATTACTGTCAGTTATATACAACAACATGATGATGGTTCCACTGTGTATTACTGTCAGTTATATACAACAACATGATGATGGTTCCACTGTGTATTACTGTCAGTTATATACAACAACATGATGATGGTTCCACTGTGTATTACTGTCAGTTATATACAACAACATGATGATGGTTCCACTGTGTATTACTGTCAGTTATATACAACAACATGATGATGGTTCCACTGTGTATTACTGTCAGTTATATACAACATGATGATGGTTCCACTGTGTATTACTGTCAGTTATATACAACAACATGATGATGGTTCCACTGTGTATTACTGTCAGTTATATACAACATGATGATGGTTCCACTGTGTATTACTGTCAGTTATATACAACAACATGATGATGGTTCCATTGTGTATTACTGTCAGTTATATACAACAACATGATGATGGTTCCACTGTGTATTACTGTCAGTTATATACAACATGATGATGGTTCCACTGTGTATTACTGTCAGTTATATACAACATGATGATGGTTCCACTGTGTATTACTGTCAGTTATATACAACATGATGATGGTTCCACTGTGTATTACTGTCAGTTATATACAACAACATGATGATGGTTCCACTGTGTATTACTGTCAGTTATATACAACATGATGATGGTTCCACTGTGTATTACTGTCAGTTATATACAACATGATGATGATGGTTCCACTGTGTATTACTGTCAGTTATATACAACAACATGATGATGGTTCCACTGTGTATTACTGTCAGTTATATACAACATGATGATGGTTCCACTGTGTATTACTGTCAGTTATATACAACAACATGATGATGGTTCCACTGTGTATTACTGTCAGTTATATACAACAACATGATGATGGTTCCACTGTGTATTACTGTCAGTTATAAACAACAAAATGATGATGGTTCCACTGTGTATTACTGTCAGTTATATACAACAACATGATGATGGTTCCACTGTGTATTACTGTCAGTTATATACAACATGATGATGGTTCCACTGTGTATTACTGTCAGTTATATACAACATAATGATGGTTCCACTGTGTATTGCTGTCAGTTATATACAACAACATGATGATGGTTCCACTGTGTATTACTGTCAGTTATATACAACAACATGATGATGGTTCCACTGTGTATTACTGTCAGTTATATACAACAACACGATGATGGTTCTACTGTGTATTACTGTCAGTTATATACAACCTGATGATGGTTCCACTGTGTATTACTGTCAGTTATATACAACAACATGATGATGGTTCCACTGTGTATTACTGTCAGTTATATACAACAACATGATGATGGTTCCACTGTGTATTACTGTCAGTTATATACAACATGATGATGGTTCCACTGTGTATTACTGTCAGTTATATACAACATGATGATGATGGTTCCACTGTGTATTACTGTCAGTTATATACAACAACATGATGATGGTTCCACTGTGTATTACTGTCAGTTATATACAACATGATGATGGTTCCACTGTGTATTACTGTCAGTTATATACAACAACATGATGATGGTTCCACTGTGTATTACTGTCAGTTATAAACAACAAAATGATGATGGTTCCACTGTGTATTACTGTCAGTTATATACAACAACATGATGATGGTTCCACTGTGTATTACTGTCAGTTATATACAACATGATGATGGTTCCACTGTGTATTACTGTCAGTTATATACAACATAATGATGGTTCCACTGTGTATTGCTGTCAGTTATATACAACAACATGATGATGGTTCCACTGTGTATTACTGTCAGTTATATACAACAACATGATGATGGTTCCACTGTGTATTACTGTCAGTTATATACAACAACATGATGATGGTTCCACTGTGTATTACTGTCAGTTATATACAACAGGATGATGGTTCCACTGTGTATTACTGTCAGTTATATACAACAACATGATGATGGTTCCACTGTGTATTACTGTCAGTTATATACAACAACACGATGATGGTTCTACTGTGTATTACTGTCAGTTATATACAACCTGATGATGGTTCCACTGTGTATTACTGTCAGTTATATACAACAACATGATGATGGTTCCACTGTGTATTACTGTCAGTTATATACAACAACATGATGATGGTTCAATTGTGTATTACTGTCAGTTATATACAACAACATGATGATGGTTCCACTGTGTATTACTGTCAGTTATATACAACAACATGATGATGGTTCCACTGTGTATTACTGTCAGTTATATACAACATAATGATGGTTCCACTGTGTATTACTGTCAGTTATATACAACAACATGATGATGGTTCCACTGTGTATTACTGTCAGTTATATACAACAACATGATGATGGTTCCACTGTGTATTACTGTCAGTTATATACAACAACATGATGATGGTTCCACTGTGTATTACTGTCAGTTATATACAACAACATGATGATGGTTCCACTGTGTATTACTGTCAGTTATATACAACATGATGATGGTTCCACTGTGTATTACTGTCAGTTATATACAACAACATGATGATGGTTCCACTGTGTATTACTGTCAGTTATATACAACAACATGATGGTGGTTCCACTGTGTATTACTGTCAGTTATATACAACAACATGATGATGGTTCCACTGTGTATTACTGTCAGTTATATACAACATGATGATGGTTCCACTGTGTATTACTGTCAGTTATATACAACATGATGGTGGTTCCACTGTGTATTACTGTCAGTTATATACAACAACATGATGATGGTTCCACTGTGTATTACTGTCAGTTATATACAACATGATGATGGTTCCACTGTGTATTACTGTCAGTTATATACAACAACATGATGATGGTTCCACTGTGTATTACTGTCAGTTATATACAACAACATGATGATGGTTCCACTGTGTATTACTGTCAGTTATATACAACAACATGATGATGGTTCCATTGTGTATTACTGTCAGTTATGTACAACAACATGATGATGGTTCCACTGTGTATTACTGTCAGTTATATACAACAACATGATGATGGTTCCACTGTGTATTACTGTCAGTTATATACAACAAAATGATGATGGTTCCACTGTGTATTACTGTCAGTTATATACAACATGATGATGGTTCCACTGTGTATTACTGTCAGTTATATACAACAACATGATGATGGTTCCACTGTGTATTACTGTCAGTTATATACAACATGATGATGGTTCCACTGTGTATTACTGTCAGTTATATACAACAACATGATGATGGTTCCACTGTGTATTACTGTCAGTTATATACAACAACATGACGATGGTTCCACTGTGTATTACTGTCTGTTATATACAACATGATGATGGTTCCACTGTGTATTACTGTCAGTTATATACAACAACATGACGATGGTTCCACTGTGTATTACTGTCTGTTATATACAACATGATGATGGTTCCACTGTGTATTACTGTCAGTTATATACAACAACATGACGATGGTTCCACTGTGTATTACTGTCTGTTATATACAACATGATGATGGTTCCACTGTGTATTACTGTCAGTTATATACAACAACATGATGATGGTTCCACTGTGTATTACTGTCAGTTATATACAACAACATGACGATGGTTCCACTGTGTATTACTGTCTGTTATATACAACATGATGATGGTTCCACTGTGTATTACTGTCAGTTATATACAACAACATGATGATGGTTCCACTGTGTATTACTGTCAGTTATATACAACAACATGATGATGGTTCCACTGTGTATTACTGTCAGTTATATACAACAACATGATGATGGTTCCACTGTGTATTACTGTCAGTTATATACAACAACATGATGGTGGTTCCACTGTGTATTACTGTCAGTTATATACAACAACATGATGATGGTTCCACTGTGTATTACTGTCAGTTATATACAACATGATGATGGTTCCACTGTGTATTACTGTCAGTTATATGCAACAACATGATGATGGTTCCACTGTGTATTACTGTCAGTTATATACAACATGATGATGGTTCCACTGTGTATTACTGTCAGTTATATACAACAACATGATGATGGTTCCACTGTGTATTACTGTCAGTTATATACAACATGATGATGGTTCCACTGTGTATTACTGTCAGTTATATACAACAACATGATGATGGTTCCACTGTGTATTACTGTCAGTTATATACAACATGATGATGGTTCCACTGTGTATTACTGTCAGTTATATACAACAACATGATGATGGTTCCACTGTGTATTACTGTCAGTTATATACAACAACATGATGATGGTTCCACTGTGTATTACTGTCAGTTATATACAACATGATGATGGTTCCACTGTGTATTACTGTCAGTTATATACAACAACATGATGATGGTTCCACTGTGTATTACTGTCAGTTATATACAACATGATGATGGTTCCACTGTGTATTACTGTCAGTTATATACAACAACATGATGATGGTTCCACTGTGTATTACTGTCAGTTATATGCAACAACATGATGATGGTTCCACTGTGTATTACTGTCAGTTATATACAACAACATGATGATGGTTCCACTGTGTATTACTGTCAGTTATATGCAACAACATGATGATGGTTCCACTGTGTATTACTGTCAGTTATATACAACATGATGATGGTTCCACTGTGTATTACTGTCAGTTATATACAACAATGATGATGGTTCCACTGTGTATTACTGTCAGTTATATACAACATGATGATGGTTCCACTGTGTATTACTGTCAGTTATATACAACAACATGATGATGGTTCCACTGTGTATTACTGTCAGTTATATACAACATGATGATGGTTCCACTGTGTATTACTGTCAGTTATATACAACAATGATGATGGTTCCACTGTGTATTACTGTCAGTTATATACAACAACATGATGATGGTTCCACTGTGTATTACTGTCAGTTATATACAACAACATGATGATGGTTCCACTGTGTATTACTGTCAGTTATATACAACAACATGATGATGGTTCCACTGTGTATTACTGTCAGTTATATACAACACATGATGATGGTTCCACTGTGTATTACTGTCAGTTATATACAACATGATGATGGTTCCACTGTGTATTACTGTCAGTTATATACAACATGATGATGGTTCCACTGTGTATTACTGTCAGTTATATACAACAACATGATGATGGTTCCACTGTGTATTACTGTCAGTTATATACAACAACATGATGATGGTTCCACTGTGTATTACTGTCAGTTATATACAACATGATGATGGTTCCACTGTGTATTACTGTCAGTTATATACAACATGATGATGGTTCCACTGTGTATTACTGTCAGTTATATACAACATGATGATGGTTCCACTGTGTATTACTGTCAGTTATATACAACAACATGATGATGGTTCCACTGTGTATTACTGTCAGTTATATACAACAACATGATGATGGTTCCACTGTGTATTACTGTCAGTTATATACAACATGATGATGGTTCCACTGTGTATTACTGTCAGTTATATACAACAACATGATGATGGTTCCACTGTGTATTACTGTCAGTTATATACAACATGATGATGGTTCCACTGTGTATTACTGTCAGTTATATACAACAACATGATGATGGTTCCACTGTGTATTACTGTGAGTTATATACAACAACATGATGATGGTTCCACTGTGTATTACTGTCTGTTATATACAACAACATGATGATGGTTCCACTGTGTATTACTGTCAGTTATATACAACAACCTGATGATGGTTCCACTGTGTATTACTGTCAGTTATATACAACAACATGATGATGGTTCCACTGTGTATTACTGTCAGTTATATACAACAACATGATGATGGTTCCACTGTGTATTACTGTCAGTTATATACAACAAACTGATGATGGTTCCACTGTGTATTACTGTCAGTTATATACAACATGATGATGGTTCCACTGTGTATTACTGTCAGTTATATACAATATGATGATGGTTCCACTGTGTATTACTGTCAGTTATATACAACAACATGATGATGGTTCCACTGTGTATTACTGTCAGTTATATACAACAACATGATGATGGTTCCACTGTGTATTACTGTCAGTTATATACAACATGATGATGGTTCCACTGTGTATTACTGTCAGTTATAAACAATGTAAATACTTCAGGGAATGAATGGTCAGTGGATGTCCCTCAGGCTATGGTAATCATATACAGTTCATATCTGGCAGTAATATTAGCTGGATCTCCCTCACCCAGAATAAACCCTGGGATTATTTTATTATATAATGCACAGAAGTTTGGAATTGATTGAGATGTTTTCTTTGGAGTATTTCTCAGAGTGGAGGTGGCAGTACATCTCTGTCTCTACCCTTTCGTTCAGTGACCCCGTAGACGCTGCTCTATGGGCAGCCATGTCTTTTTGCTGGGTCTCCCTTTTCCCAAAGCCAATTGGTGGTCGCTGAGCCTGTATTTGGTCAGTATCTGTCGCTGGTTTGTTTCTCTGACAGAGTAGAAATATTCTGCCAAATGTTGTATTCTCTTGTGAGGCCAAATAACAATCTAGTTTATTCTGTGTCTTTGTTTCATTTCCCCAATTTGTCAAATAGGAGGTTTTATTTTCTTTAACGATGTGATTGATTTCCCTGTGTGTTTGGATAATAGAGTTGGTTTAGTGTTTTTAACAGCTGACATAGGGGACTCTTTTCAGGGTTCAGTTCTTGGGTTTCCAGTGGTTTGAATTGTAAGGATGTTTTAAGGCTTAACTTCAAATGGTGTCAACATTTTAGTGTCCTTTTCTTTATATTTACAGTTAAAGGGAATCGTCTGAGTTCCGTGCTAAATGCATTATTTAGTACTTTATTTTGGGGTTTTAGGATAATCTGCAGATTTCTGTATGTGCATGTTTTTCTCCCAGTGTTTATAATGGTAATTACAGGTTGGACCCCAAACCTCACTTCCATGTAGTGCAATTGGTAAAATTACACCATAGAATATTTAGCACCAGATTTGGATTGGAATATGTCTTTCTGAAAAGTATCTTTTTATGGAGTAAAATGTTTTAAAGGCTTTTTCTTCCACCAGAGGCACTGGTTGTTAGTCCCAGGTAGCTGGTCATGTTCAACCATGGTACTTCCTGTTCCAGGTAGCTGGACATGTTCAACCATGGTACTTCCTGTTCCAGGTAGCTGGACATGTTCAACCATGGTATTTCCTGTCCCAGGTAGCTGGACATGTTCAACCATGGTACTTCCTGTCCCAGGTAGCTGGACATGTTCAACCATGGTATTTCCTGTTCCAGGTAGTTGGACCATGTTCAACCATGGTACTTCCTGTTCCAGGTAGTTGGATCATGTTCAACCATGGTACTTCCTGTTCCAGGTAGTTGGATCATGTTCAACCATGGTATTTCCTGTTCCAGGTAGTTGGATCATGTTCAACCATGGTACTTCCTGTCCCAGGTAGTTGGACCATGTTTAACCATGGTATTTCCTGTCCCAGGTAGTTGGATCATGTTCAACCATGGTACTTCATGTTCCAGGTAGTTGGATCATGTTCAACCATGGTATTTCCTGTCCCAGGTAGTTGGATCATGTTCAACCATGGTACTTCCTGTCCCAGGTAGTTGGACATGTTCAACCATGGTATTTCCTGTTCCAGGTAGTTGGATCATGTTCAACCATGGTATTTCCTGTTCCAGGTAGTTGGATCATGTTCAACCATGGTATTTCCTGTTCCAGGTAGTTGGACCATGTTCAACCATGGTATTTCCTGTTCCATGTAGTTGGATCATGTTCAACCATGGTATTTCCTGTTCCAGGTAGTTGGACCATGTTCAACCATGGTATTTCCTGTTCCAGGTAGTTGGACCATGTTCAACCATGGTACTTCCTGTCCCAGGTAGTTGGACCATGTTTAACCATGGTATTTCCTGTCCCAGGTAGTTGG
>NC_059455.1:99593781-99721281 GCF_905237065.1 Salmo salar
ACTGTCTGGTCTCTTCTCCTGGTCTGTCTGCCCGTCTGGTCTCTCCTCCTGGTCTGTCTGCCCGCCTGGTCTCTCCTCCTGGTCTGTCTGCCCGTCTGGTCTCTCCTCCTGGTCTGTCTGCCCGTCTGGTCTCTTCTCCTGGTCTGTCTGACTGTCTGGTCTCTTCTCCTGGTCTGTCTGCCCGTCTGGTCTCTCCTCCTGGTCTGTCTGCCCGCCTGGTCTCTCCTCCTGGTCTGTCTGCCCGTCTGGTCTCTCCTCCTGGTCTGTCTGCCCGTCTGGTCTCTTCTCCTGGTCTGTCTGCCCGCCTGGTCTCTCCTCCTGGTTTGCTCTGTTTGTCCGAGAGAGGACATAGCCGTCTACAAGGCACTACCTAGTATGTGTCTGTGTGTGTCTATTCCATCTCCCACAAAATGAGAAAAATATGTATATATTACCATGACATAAAACATACCATCTATTACCATGATGTAGCATACCATATATTACCATGATGTAGCATACCATCTATTACCATGATGTAGCATACCATCTATTACCATGATGTAGCATACCATCTATTATCATGATGTAGCATACCATCTATTACCATGAGATAAACATACCATCTATTACCATGATGTGGCATACCATCTATTACCATGAGATAAAACATACCATCTATCATCATGATGTAGCATACCATCTATTACCATGAGATAAACATACCATCTATTACCATGATGTAGCATACCATCTATTACCATGATGTAGTATACCATCTATTACCATGATGTAAAACATACCATCTATTACCATGAGATAAACATACCATCTATTACCATGATGTAGCATACCATCTATTACAATGATGTAAAACATACCATCTATTACCATGATGTAGCATACCATCTATTACCATGATGTAGCATACCATCTATTACCATGATGTAGCATACCATCTATTACCATGATGTAGTATACCATCTATTACCATGAGATAAAACATACCATCTACTACCATGAGATACACATACCATCTATTACCATGATGTAGCATACCATCTATTACCATGATGTAGCATACCATCTATTACCATGAGATAAAACATACCATCTATTACCATGATGTAAAACATACCATCTATTACCATGAGATTAAACATACCATCTATTACCATGAGATTAAACATACCAACTATTACCATGAGATAAACATACCATCTATTACCATGATGTAGCATACCATCTATTATCATGAGATAAAACATACCATCTATTACCATGAGGTAAAACATACCATATATTACCATGATGTAGCATACCATCTATTACCATGATGTGGCATACCATCTATTACCATGATGTGGCATACCATCTATTACCATGAGATAAAACATACCATCTATTACCATGATGTAGCATACCATCTATTATCATGATGTAGCATACCATCTATTACCATGAGATAAAACATACCATCTATTACCATGATGTGGCATACCATCTATTACCATGATGTGGCATACCATCTATTACCATGATGTAGCATACCATCTATTACCATGAGATAAACATACCATCTATTACCATGATGTGGCATACCATCTATTACCATGATGTAAAACATACCATCTATTATCATGATGTAGCATACCATCTATTACCATGATGTAGCATACCATCTATTACCATGATGTAGCATACCATCTATTACCATGATGTAAAACATACCATCTATTACCATGAGATTAAACATACCATCTATTACCATGAGATAAACATACCATCTATTACCATGATGTAGCATACCATCTATTACCATGATGTAGTATACCATCTATTACCATGATGTAGCATACCATCTATTACCATGATGTAGTATACCATCTATTACCATGATGTAGCATACCATCTATTACCATGAGATAAAACATACCATCTATTACCATGATGTAGCATACCATCTATTACCATGATGTAGCATACCATCTATTACCATGAGATAAAACATACCATCTATTACCATGATGTAGCATACCATCTATTACCATGATGTAGTATACCATCTATTACCATGATGTAGCATACCATCTATTAACATGAGATAAAACATACCATCTATTACCATGATGTAGCATACCATCTATTACCATGAGATAAAACATACCATCTATTACCATGATGTAGCATACCATCTATTACCATGATGTAGCATACCATCTATTACCATGATGTAGCATACCATCTATTACCATGAGATAAACATACCATCTATTACCATGATGTACCATACCATCTATTACCATGATGTAAAACATACCATCTATTACCATGATGTAGCATACCATCTATTACCATGATGTAGCATACCATCTGTTACCATGAGATAAACATACCATCTATTACCATGATGTGGCATACCATCTATTACCATGATGTAAAACATACCATCTATTATCATGATGTAGCATACCATCTATTACCATGATGTAGCATACCATCTATTACCATGATGTAGCATACCATCTATTACCATGATGTAGCATACCATCTATTACCATGATGTAGCATACCATCTATTACCATGATGTGGCATACCATCTATTACCATGATGTAAAACATACCATCTATTATCATGATGTAGCATACCATCTATTACCATGATGTAGCATACCATCTATTACCATGATGTAGTATACCATCTATTACCATGAGATAAAACATACCATCTAAACATACCATCTACTACCATGAGATACACATACCATCTATTACCATGATGTAGCATACCATCTATTACAATGATGTAAAACATACCATCTATTACCATGATGTAGCATACCATCTATTACCATGATGTAGCATACCATCTATTACCATGATGTAGTATACCATCTATTACCATGAGATAAAACATACCATCTACTACCATGAGGTAAAACATACCATCTATTACCATGATGTGGCATACCATCTATTACCATGATGTGGCATACCATCTATTATCATGAGATAAAACATACCATCTATTACCATGATGTGGCATACCATCTATTACCATGATGTGGCATACCATCTATTACCATGATGTAAAACATACCATCTATTACCATGATGTAGCATACCATCTATTACCATGATGTAGTATACCATCTATTACCATGATGTGGCATACCATCTATTACCATGATGTGGCATACCATCTATTACCATGATGTAAAACATACCATCTATTACCATGATGTAGCATACCATCTATTACCATGATGTAGTATACCATCTATTACCATGATGTAGCATACCATCTATTACCATGATGTAGCATACCATCTATTACCATGATGTAGCATACCATCTATTACCATGATGTAGCATACCATCATTTCCATGATGTAGCATACCATCTATTACCATGATGTAGCATACCATCTATTATCATGATGTAGTATACCATCTATTACCATGATGTAGTATACCTAGTCATCACTACTATTTTACTTTTCAGTGCATCTCCAAACCTGAATGTTTCTCTACCAGCTTCCTTTTCAAACTTGGCTGCAAGAAAAGTGTCCTCACACAGAAGGTGTTCGCTCAACGTGAGCCCAACTACATATGTCACATTGTAATTGCCTTGCAAGAGCGAGTTTGCAGATCAGCTCCACACGGTGAAAGCAGAGAGGAACACGGGGCCTGTAAACTGGTGCCGCTGCTGTCAATCAACACTGGTCATTTACCATCAGCACTATGTAGGCTGTCACTGCTTCATACACACACACGCACACACGCACGCTCGCATACACTCACACCCTCACACCAACACTCATACTCATACACACACACACACACACACACACGCACACACGCACGCACGCACGCTCGCATACACTCACACCCTCACACCAACACTCATACTCATACACACACACACACACACGCACGCAAACGCACACACACACACCTGCGCACACACACACACACACACACACACACACACACACACACACACACACACAAACGCACACACACACACCTGCACACACACACACACACACACACACACGCATACACTCACACCCTCACACAAACACTCATACTCACACACACACACACACACCTGCACACACACACACACACACACACACACACACACACACACACACACACACACACACACACACACACACACACACACACACACACACACACACACACACACACACACTCACACTACCTCACACACACACACACACACACACCTGCACACACACACACACACACACACACACACACACGCATACACTCACACCCTCACACAAACACTCATACTCACACACACACACACCTGCACACACACACACACACACACACACACACACACACACACACACACACACACACACACACACACACACACACACACACACACCTGCACACACACTTTCCCTCTTTCCCTCTTGAATACATGGCTGATGTTATAAAGGGTGTAGGTGTTTTAGGATTCTGAGAGGAAATGTCCTGGACAGGAATCCAAAGTGAACTAATTAGAGAGTCTCTATTTGAATAACGCTCTCCTGTAATTAATGGAATATCACGGCCCACAACACATTATGAACAGTCATTTGTGTAAAAAGATGACACAATCATTAACAAATCAATGGAGGGGAGAGAGAGAGAGAGAGAGAGAGAGCTATTCCCGCCGGTGTCGAGGTAATTGAGGTAATTATGTACATGTAGGTAGAGTTATTAAAGTGGCTATGCATAGATAATAATGCAAATAGTCTGGGAAGCCATTTGATTAGATGTTCAGGAGTCTTATAGCTTGGGGGGTAGAAGCAGTTTAGAAGCCTCTTGGACCTAGATTTGGCGTTCCGGTACCGCTTACCGTGCGGTAGCAGAGAGAACAGTCTATGACTAGGGTGGCTGGAGTCTGACAAATTGTAGGGCCTTCCTCTGACACCGCCTGGTATAGAGGTCCTGGATGGCAGGCAGCTTGGCCCCAGTGATGTACTGGGCCGTACGCACTACCCTCTGTAGTGCCTTGCGGTCAGAGGCCGAGCAGTTGCCATACCGGCCAGTGATGCAACCAGTCAGGATGCTCTCGATGGTGCAGCTGTAGAACCTTTTGAGGATCTGAGGACCCATGCCAAATCTTTTCAGTCTCCTGAGGGGGAATAGGTTTTGTCGTGCCCCCTTCACAACTGTCTTGGTGTGCTTGGACCATGTTAGTTTGTTGGTGATGTGGACACCAAGGAACTTGAAGCTCTCAACCTGCTCCAGTAAAGCCTCGTCGATGAGAATGGGGGCGTGTTCGGGCCTCCTTTTGCTGTAGTCCACAATCATCTCCTTTGTCTTGATCACATTGAGGGAGAGGTTGTTGTCCTGGCACCACACGGCCAGGTCTCTGACCTCCTCCCTATAGGCTGTCTCATTGTTGTCGGAGATCAGGCTTATCACTGATGTGTCATCAGCAAACTTAATGATGGTGTTGGAGTCGTGCCTGGCTGTGCAGTCATGAGTGAACAGGGAGTACAGGAGGGGACTGAGCACGTACCCTTGAGGGGTGCCTGTGCTGAGGATCAGCGTGGCGGATGTGTTGTTGCCTACCCTTACCACCTAGGGGTGGCCTGTCAGGAAGTCCAGGATCCAGTTGCAGAGGGAGGTGTTTAGTCCCAGGATCCTTAGCTTAGTGATGAGTTTTGAGGGCACTAAGGTGTTGAACGCTGAGCTGTAGTCAATGAACAGCATTCTCACATAGGTGTTCCTTTTGTCCAGGTGGGAAAGAGCAGTGTGGAGTGCAATAGAGATTGCATAATCTGTGCATCTATTTAGGCGGTATGCAGATTGGAGTGGGTCTAGGGTTTCTGGGATAATGGTGTTGATGTGAGCCATGATCAGCCTTTCAAAGCATTTCATGGCTACAGACGTGAGTGCTACGGGTCGGTAGTCATTTAGGCAGGTTACCTTATTGTTCTTGGGCACAGAGACTATGGTGGTCTGCTTGAAACATAATTTCAGGTCCAGTACCATCGTTGGGCCGCGGGTGTGAAAGATTCAGCAGACTGCTGGCATTACACATCTGGCTAAAAGACTACTGTAGCTCCGCTGGAGTCACTTTTATTGATCACTTTGACACCTTCTGGAAACAGAAGATACTCTATAGGAATGACGGAGTCCATCTTAGCATGAGATACTCTACCTCAGTCGTGCAAAACCTCAAGACTTCCTTAGATATCGTGCACCAGCTGTTGTTTACATATATGCATAGGCCCCAGTCCGTGTTTTTTCAGAGGCTGCTGTTCTATCCTACCTATAGAGTGTATGTTCTTAATGACGTCGTCCAGCCACAGCTCAGTGAAACATAAGATATTACAGTTTTTAATGTCCCCTTTGTAGGATATACGTGCATTCAGTTCATCCCATTTATTTTCCAGCGATTGAACGTTAGCTAGCAGAACGGAAGGCAAGGGCAGATTAGCCACTCGTCACCTGATCCTCACAAGGCATCCCGATCTCTTTCCACGAAACCTACATTTCCTTCTCCAGCGATTCTCTGGGATCTGGTTCCTGGTCAGGTGTCCGCAGTATATCCCTCGCGTCCGACTCATTGAAGAAGAACTCCTCATCCAACTTGAGGTGAATAATCGCAGTTCTGATGTCCAGAAGTTCTTTTCGGTCACAAGTAGCAGCGACATTATGTACTAAACAAGTTACGAACAACGCGAAAAGACAAACAAAATAGTGTGATTGGTTGAGAGCAGATAGGACGGCAGCCCTACCCTTCGGCCCCATCCCTCCCCGTCCTCCCACCCTCCTCCCCAGGGAGATGGTCTTCCCTGTGGCTCAGTTGGTAGAGCATGGTGTGTGCAACGCCAGGGTTGTGGGTTTGATTCCCACGGGGGGGGCCAGTACAACAAAAAAAAAAGCATAAAATTAAATGTATGAAATGTATGCATTCACTACTGTAAGTCACTCTGGATAAGAGCATCTGCTAAATGACTAAAATGTAAAAAAAAAAAAAAAACATGTAAATGTAGATAATTATTCCTCTCCAAACTGTGATCAAAACTCAGAAAACACTTCAGGACCAAGAACCCTTTTCAACCAAGTCAAACTGGGGTAAAATGTTGTTTCTTTATGAGTCTTTGTTTCCGTTCTTTCTTCCTGTTGTTTTATTGTTGTTATTCACTTCAAGCTGAGGCTGTTTTCAGTTTTCGTGGAACGGCTAAGAGAGACCAGGGATGTACATTAAAAAGGGATAGTTCACCCAATTTACAAAAATTACATATTTGTTTCCTTACCCTGTAAGCAGCCTAAGGACAAGGTAAGACTTCCAATACTCATTCATATTCATGTTTAACTGGCCAGTGTTTTCCAAATGTTACTCTACCTTGTCCAGAATACTTACAGGGTAAATTCACCAAATGTTACTCTACCTTGTCCAGACTGCTTACAGGGTAATCTCACCAATACCCGTGTGGCTCAGTTGGTAGAGCATGGTGTTTGCAATGCCAGGGTTGTGGGTTTGATTCCCATGAGGGACCAGTATGGAGAAATAAATAAATGTATGAAATGTATGCATTCACTACTGTAAGTTGCTCTGGATAAGAGCGTCTGCTAAATGACTAAAATGTAAATATGTCATGTTGTATTTTGGGTTGAATTATCCCTTTCATGTTGGCAATAGGGAAGCAGAGCTCTGGAGAGGTAGATCTTGTGTCAAGTGTTGTTTGTCATGATGATGTGGTTGTGGGGATGAGAGGGAAAGGGCTAATCAAGCTGATTTAATTAAAACAAGTCAGCCAGTTGAAATCAGCAGAGTAGAGTTAATAAGCACCTTTATAGTGTGCATTTTAGACTCCTGTAATTCAATGCCCTCAACAATCTAAAAAAATACAATGGATGTAAACCGCTCTTTTATCCTGAATCACACGCCAGATATTGATAGAAATCACACAATTATAACCGTTTATTACACTTTCATAAACTCTATATAAACTATTTTCATGAACGTGTCTAAGCTACAGTATTAAAGTCACATTGAACAGCTACAAGTCAGAGGACAGACACTCTTGTCATTATAACAATAGTTAATAAGTGTAAATCCAATCAAAAAGATCTTTCTACAAGTCAATTCCTTCCCATCCCATGTTACGTTCACATTTCAGATAGTCAGCTTTACGTTCCTCATTTCAAACGTAACGTCCGTGTGGATAAGATACGGCACCCTATTCCCTATGTAGTGCACTACTTTTAACCAGAGCCCTATGGCACCATATTCCCTATGTAGTGCACTACTTTAGACCAGAGCCCTATGGAACCCTATTCCCTATGTAGTGCACTACTTTTAACCAGAGCCCTATGGCACCATATTCCCTATGTAGTGCACTACTTTAGACCAGAGCCCTATGGAACCCTATTCCCTATATAGTGCACTACTTTAGACCAGAGCCCTATGGAACCCTATTCCCTATATAGTGCACTACTTTAGACCAGAGCCCTATGGAACCCTATTCCCTATATAGTGCACTACTTTAGACCAGAGCCCTATGGAACCCTATTCCCTATATAGTGCACTACTTTAGATCAGAGTCCTATGGCACCCTATTCCCTATATAGTGCACTACTTTAGATCAGAGTCCTATGGCACCCTATTCCCTATATAGTGCACTACTTTAGATCAGAGTCCTATAGCACCCTATTCCCTATGTAGTGCACTACTTTAGATCAGAGTCCTATGGCACCCTATTCCTTATGTAGTGCACTACTTTAGACCAGAGCCCTATGGAACCCTATTCCCTATATAGTGCACTGCTTTAGACCAGAGCCCTATGGAACCCTATTCCCTATATAGTGCACTACTTTAGATCAGAGTCCTATGGCACCCTATTCCCTATGTAGTCCACTACTTTAGACCAGAGCCCTATGGAACCCTATTCCCTATATAGTGCACTACTTTAGACCAGAGCTCTATGGCACCCTATTCCCTATATAGTGCACTACTTTAGACCAGAGCCCTATGGCGCCCTATTCCCTATATAGTGCACTACTTTAGACCAGAGCCCTATGGCACCCTATTCCCTATATAGTGCACTACTTTAGACCAGAGCCCTATGGCGCCCTATGGCACCCTATTCCCTATATAGTGCACTACTTTAGACCAGAGCCCTATGGAACCCTATTCCCTATATAGTGCACTACTTTAGACCAGAGCCCTATGGAACCCTATTCCCTATATAGTGCACTACTTTAGACCAGAGCCCTATGGCACCCTATTCCCTATGTAGTGCACTACTTTAGACCAGAGCCCTATGGAACCCTATTCCCTATATAGTGCACTACTTTAGACCACAGACCTATGGAACCCTATTCCCTATATAGTGCACTACTTTAGACCAGAGCTCTATGGCACCCTATTCCCTATATAGTGCACTACTTTAGGCCAGAGCCCTATTTCACCCTATTCCCTATATAGTGCACTACTTTAGACCAGAGCCCTATGGAACCCTATTCCCTATATAGTGCACTACTTTAGACCAGAGCCCTATGGAACCCTATTCCCTATATAGTGCACTACTTTAGACCAGAGCACTATGGGGTATATAAGGAATACGGTGCTGTTACGTTCCCCAGTTTCTGTTGTGGTTTGTGTATTTTCATGTATGTATTTCATGTAAATGGCTTCCTGAAATACCCCGAAGCAGCTGATTGGTCGGCCCCCATTGCTAATTGGAGAGCTGACCCCGCCCCCTCGTCAGGACGCAGCTGTCTCCAATTACCAACTCCTTCTGAAGCTTTATAAGCCAGAGTTCTGCTGCTCAGAAGAGGACCAGATGATTGCTGAGAGAGCAGGCTGATGGCTGAGGGTTATTTCGTTGGTTGTTGCTAACAGACGTGAGAGTGTCCTGTGTTGATTGTTGCTGGGGAGCTGATTGGTTAATACTGTTGTTGTTGTTCAGAGTGTTGATAAGTATTGTGTAGTAGCTGACTGGTTAAGTCTGTGTCTATAGGACGCAGTGTTTTGATTATTGACATTTTTTTTGTGTTATTCTGTTTCATTTGTTCCCAGGGGGGAAGGGAAGGCACCTAGGGAGTGCTTAGACAAGAGGCCTGCAGGCATACATTACCCATAGTAGTCTACTGTCTATGCACACTAGGTAAGACCTGGGCGGACCATCCCCTGTATTTTGGTTAGTGCACCAGGCGGTGCTAGATAGGTAAGTAGTGGGTAGGTCACCAGGCGGTGCTAGTTAGGTCAGTAGTGGGTAGGTCACCAGGCGGTGCTGGTTAGGTCAGTAGTGGGTAGGTCACCAGGTGGTGCTGGTTAGGTCAGTAGTGGGTAGGTCACCAGGCGGTGCTAGTTAGGTCAGTAGTGGGTAGGTCACCAGGCGGTGCTAGTTAGGTCAGTAGTGGGTAGGTCACCAGGTGGTGCTAGTTAGGTCAGTACTTTCTTTGCTTTGGTTCTGTCCAGCCCCTTAGACCCAAAATTACCGTGTGACGGAATACATTCCTTGTAAACGGTAATTCTCTGCCTTTTATCATCCTTACTCGCACCTACAGTCCCATACCTCTATACCTCCACCTACAGTCCCATACCTCTATATCTCCACCTACAATCCCATACCTCTATACCTCCACCTACAGTCCCATACCTCTATAGCTCCACCTACAGTCCCATACCTCTATACCTCCACCTACAGTCCCATACCTCTATACCTCCACCTACAGTCCCATACCTCTATACCTCCACCTACAGTCCCATACCTCTATACCTCCACCTACAGTCCCATACCTCTATACCTCCACCTACAGTCCCATACCTCCACCTACAGTCCCATACCTCCACCTACAGTCCCATACCTCCACCTACAGTCCCATACCTCCACCTACAGTCCCATACCTCCTCCTACAGTCCCATACCTCTACACCTCCACCTACAGTCCCATACCTCTATACCTCCACCTACAGTCCCATACCTCTATACCTCCACCTACAGTCCCATACCTCCACCTACAGTCCCATACCTCCACCTACAGTCCCATACCTCCACCTACAGTCCCATACCTCCACCTACAGTCCCATACCTCTACACCTCCACCTACAGTCCCATACCTCTACACCTCCACCTACAGTCCCATACCTCTATACCTCCACCTACAGTCCCATACCTCTATACCTCCACCTACAGTCCCATACCTCCACCTACAGTCCCATACCTCCACCTACAGTCCCACACCTCTACCTACAGTCCCATACCTCTATACCTCCACCTACAGTCACATACCTCCACCTACAGTCACATACCTCCACCTACAGTCCCATACCTCCACCTACAGTCCCATACCTCTATACCTCCACCTACAGTCCCATACCTCCACCTACAGTCCCATACCTCTACACCTACACATACAGTCCCATACCTCTATACCTCCACCTACAGTCCCATACCTCTATACCTCCACCTACAGTCCCATACCTCTATACCTCCACCTACAGTCCCATACCTCTATACCTCCACCTACAGTCCCATACCTCTATACCTCCACCTACAGTCCCATACCTCTATACCTCCACCTACAGTCCCATATCTCTATACCTCCACCTACAGTCCCATACCTCTATACCTCCACCTACAGTCCCATACCTCTATACCTCCACCTACAGTCCCATACCTCTATACCTCCGCCTACAGTCCCATACCTCTATACCTCCGCCTACAGTCCCATACCTCTATACCTCCGCCTACAGTCCCATACCTCTATACCTCCACCTACAGTCCCATACCTCTATACCTCCGCCAACAGTCCCATACCTCTATACGTCCACCTACAGTCCCATACCTCTATACCTCCACCTACAGTCCCATACCTCTATACCTCCACCTGCAGTCCCATACCTCCACCTACATTCCCATACCTCTATACCTCCACCTACAGTCCCATACCTCTATACCTCCACCTACAGTCCCATACCTCTATACCTCCACCTACAGTCCCATACCTCTATACCTCCACCTACAGTCCCATACCTCCACCTACAGTCCCATACCTCTATACCTCCACCTACAGTCCCATACCTATATGCCTCCACCTACAGTCCCATACCTCTATACCTCCACCTACAGTCCCATACCTCCACCTACAGTCCCATTCCTCCACCTACAGTCCCATACCTCTATACCTCCACCTACAGTCCCATACCTCCACCTACAGTCCCATACCTCCACCTACAGTCCCATACCTCCACCTACAGTCCCATACCTCCACCTACAGTCCCATACCTCTACACCTCCACCTACAGTGCCATACCTCTATACCTCCACCTACAGTGCCATACCTCTATACCTCCACCTACAGTGCCATACCTCTATACCTCCACCTACAGTCCCATACCTCTATACCTCCACCTACAGTCCTATACCTCCACATACAGTCCCATACCTCTACACCTCCACCTGCAGTCCCATACCTCCACCTGCAGTCCCATACCTCTATACCTCCACCTGCAGTCCCATACCTCTATACCTCCACCTGCAGTCCCATACCTCTATACCCACAGTCCCATACCTCTATACCTCCACCTACAGTCCCATACCTCTATACCTACAGTCCCATACCTCTATACCTCCACCTACAGTCCCATACCTCTATACCTACAGTCCCATACCTCTATACCTCCACCTACAGTCCCATACCTCCACCTACAGTCCCATACCTCTATACCTCCACCTGCAGTCCCATACCTCTATACCTCCACCTGCAGTCCCATACCTCTATACCTCCACCTACAGTCCCATACCTCTATACCTCCACCTACAGCCCCATACCTCCACCTACAGTCCTATACCTCCACCTGCAGTCCCATACCTCTATACCTCCACCTGCAGTCCCATACCTCTATACCTCCACCTGCAGTCCCATACCTCTATACCTACAGTCCCATACCTCTATACCTACAGTCCCATACCTCTATACCTACAGTCCCATACCTCTATACCTACAGTCCCATACCTCTATACCTACAGTCCCATACCTCTATACCTACAGTCCCATACCTCTATACCTACAGTCCCATACCTCTACTCACCTACAGTCCCATACCTCTATACCTCCACCACAGTCCCATACCTCTATACCTACAGTCCCATACCTCTATACCTACAGTCCCATACCTCTATACCTACAGTCCCATACCTCTATACCTACAGTCCCATACCTCTATACCTACAGTCCCATACCTCTATACCTACAGTCCCATACCTCTATACCTACAGTCCCATACCTCTAAACCTACAGTCCCATACCTCCACCTGCAGTCCCATACCTCCACCTGCAGTCCCATACCTCCACCTACAGTCCCATACCTCCACCTACAGTCCCATACCTCCACCTACAGTCCCATACCTCCACCTACAGTCCCATACCTCCACCTACAGTCCCATACCTCCACCTACAGTCCCATACCTCCACCTACAGTCCCATACCTCCACCTACAGTCCCATACCTCCACCTACAGTCCCATACCTCCACCTACCTCCACCTACAGTCCCATACCTCTATCTACAGTCCCATACCTCTATCTACAGTCCCATACCTCTATCTACAGTCCCATACCTCCACCTACAGTCCCATACCTCTATACCTCTATACCTACAGTCCCATACCTCCACCTACAGTCCCATACCTCTATACCTCCACCTACAGTCCCATACCTCCACCTACAGTCCCACACCTCCACCTACAGTCCCATACCTCTATACCTCCACCTACAGTCACATACCTCCACCTACAGTCACATACCTCCACCTACAGTCCCATACCTCCACCTACAGTCCCATACCTCCACCTACAGTCCCATACCTCTATACCTCCACCTACAGTCCCATACCTCCACCTACAGTCCCATACCTCTACACCTACACCTACAGTCCCATACCTCTATACCTCCACCTACAGTCCCATACCTCTATACCTCCACCTGCAGTCCCATACCTCTACACCTACACCTACAGTCCCATACCTCTATACCTCCACCTACAGTCCCATACCTCTATACCTCCACCTACAGGCCCATACCTCTATACCTCCACCTACAGTCCCATACCTCTATACCTCCACCTACAGTCCCATACCTCTATACCTCCACCTACAGTCCCATACCTCTATACCTCCACCTACAGTCCCATACCTCTATACCTCCACCTACAGTCCCATACCTCTATACCTCCACCTACAGTCCCATACCTCTATACCTCCGCCTACAGTCCCATACCTCTATACCTCCACCTACAGTCCCATACCTCTATACCTCCGCCTACAGTCCCATACCTCTATACCTCCGCCTACAGTCCCATACCTCTATACCTCCGCCTACAGTCCCATACCTCTATACCTCCGCCTACAGTCCCATACCTCTATACCTCCACCTACAGTCCCATACCTCCACCTACATTCCCATACCTCTATACCTCCACCTACAGTCCCATACCTCTATACCTCCACCTGCAGTCCCATACCTCTATACCTCCACCTACAGTGCCATACCTCTATACCTCCACCTACAGTCCCATACCTCTATACCTCCACCTACAGTCCCATACCTCTATACCTACAGTCCCATACCTCTATACCTCACAGTCCCATACCTCTATACCTCACAGTCCCATACCTCTATACCCACTACAGTCCCATACCTCTATACCTACAGTCCCATACCTCTATACCTACAGTCCCATACCTCTATACCTACAGTCCCATACCTCTATACCTCACAGTCCCATACCTCTATACCTACAGTCCCATACCTCTATACCTCCCACAGTCCCATACCTCTATACCTACAGTCCCATACCTCCACCTGCAGTCCCATACCTCCACCTACAGTCCCATACCTCCACCTACAGTCCCATACCTCCACCTACAGTCCCATACCTCCACCTACAGTCCCATACCTCCACCTACAGTCCCATACCTCCACCTACAGTCCCATACCTCCACCTACAGTCCCATACCTCCACCTACAGTCCCATACCTCCACCTACAGTCCCATACCTCCACCTACAGTCCCATACCTCCACCTACAGTCCCATACCTCCACCTACAGTCCCATACCTCCACCTACAGTCCCATACCTCCACCTACAGTCCCATACCTCCACCTACAGTCCCATACCTCCACCTACAGTCCCATACCTCCACCTACAGTCCCATACCTCCACCTACAGTCCCATACCTCCACCTACAGTCCCATACCTCCACCTACAGTCCCATACCTCCACCTACAGTCCCATACCTCTATCTACAGTCCCATACCTCTATCTACAGTCCCATACCTCTATCTACAGTCCCATACCTCTATCTACAGTCCCATACCTCTATCTACAGTCCCATACCTCTATACCTATAGTCCCATACCTCCACCTACAGTCCCATACCTCTATACCTCCACCTACAGTCCCATACCTCTATACCTCCACCTACAGTCCCATACCTCCACCTACAGTCCCATACCTCTATACCTCCACCTACAGTCACATACCTCCACCTACAGTCACATACCTCTATACCTCCACCTACAGTCCCATACCTCTACACCTACACCTACAGTCCCATACCTCTATACCTCCACCTGCAGTCCCATACCTCTATACCTCCACCTGCAGTCCCATACCTCTATACCTCCACCTACAGTGCCATACCTCTATACCTCCACCTACAGTGCCATACCTCTATACCTCCACCTACAGTCCCATACCTCTATACCTCCACCTACAGTCCCATACCTCTATACCTCCACCTACAGGCCCATACCTCTATACCTCCACCTACAGTCCCATACCTCTATACCTCCACCTACAGTCCCATACCTCTATACCTCCGCCTACAGTCCCATACCTCTATACCTCCGCCTACAGTCCCATACCTCTATACCTCCGCCTACAGTCCCATACCTCTATACCTCCGCCTACAGTCCCATACCTCTATACCTCCGCCTACAGTCCCATACCTCTATACCTCCGCCTACAGTCCCATACCTCTATACCTCCGCCTACAGTCCCATACCTCTATACCTCCGCCTACAGTCCCATACCTCTATACCTCCGCCTACAGTCACATACCTCTATACCTCCGCCAACAGTCCCATACCTCTATACGTCCGCCTACAGTCCCATACCTCTATACCTCCGCCTACAGTCCCATACCTCTATACCTCCGCCTACAGTCCCATACCTCTATACCTCCGCCTACAGTCCCATACCTCTATACCTCCACCTGCAGTCCCATACCTCCACCTGCAGTCCCATACCTCTATACCTCCACCTGCAGTCCCATACCTCTATACCTCCACCTGCAGTCCCATACCTCTATACCTCCACCTACAGTCCCATACCTCTATACCTCCACCTACAGTCCCATACCTCTATACCTCCACCTACAGTCCCATACCTCTATACCTCCACCTACAGTCCCATACCTCTATACCTCCACCTACAGTCCCATACCTCTATACCTCCGCCTACAGTCCCATACCTCTATACCTCCGCCTACAGTCCCATACCTCTATACCTCCGCCTACAGTCCCATACCTCTATACCTCCGCCTACAGTCCCATACCTCTATACCTCCGCCAACAGTCCCATAGCTCTATACCTCCGCCAACAGTCCCATAGCTCTATACGTCCACCTACAGTCCCATACCTCTATACCTCCACCTACAGTCCCATACCTCTATACCTACACCTGCAGTCCCATACCTCCACCTACATTCCCATACCTCTATACCTCCACCTACAGTCCCATACCTCTATACCTCCACCTACAGTCCCATACCTCTATACCTCCACCTACAGTCCCATACCTCTATACCTCCACCTACAGTCCCATACCTCCACCTACAGTCCCATACCTCCACCTACAGTCCCATACCTCCACCTACAGTCCCATACCTATATGCCTCCACCTACAGTCCCATACCTATATGCCTCCACCTACAGTCCCATACCTATATGCCTCCACCTACAGTCCCATACCTATATGCCTCCACCTACAGTCCCATACCTCTATACCTCCACCTACAGTCCCATACCTCCACCTACAGTCCCATACCTCCACCTACAGTCCCATTCCTCCACCTACAGTCCCATACCTCTATACCTCCACCTACAGTCCCATACCTCCACCTACAGTCCCATACCTCCACCTACAGTCCCATACCTCTACACCTCCACCTACAGTGCCATACCTCTACACCTCCACCTACAGTGCCATACCTCTACACCTCCACCTACAGTGCCATACCTCTATACCTCCACCTACAGTCCCATACCTCTATACCTCCACCTACAGTCCTATACCTCTACACCTCCACCTGCAGTCCCATACCTCCACCTGCAGTCCCATACCTCTATACCTCCACCTGCAGTCCCATACCTCTATACCCACAGTCCCATACCTCTATACCTCCACCTACAGTCCCATACCTCTATACCTCCACCTACAGTCCCATACCTCTATACCTACAGTCCCATACCTCTATACCTACAGTCCCATACCTCTATACCTACAGTCCCATACCTCTATACCTCCACCACAGTCCCATACCTCTATACCTCCACCTACAGTCCCATACCTCCACCTACAGTCCCATACCTCTATACCTCCACCTGCAGTCCCATACCTCTATACCTCCACCTGCAGTCCCATACCTCTATACCTCCACCTACAGCCCCATACCTCCACCTGCAGTCCCATACCTCTATACCTCCACCTGCAGTCCCATACCTCTATACCTACAGTCCCATACCTCTATACCTACAGTCCCATACCTCTATACCTACAGTCCCATACCTCTATACCTACAGTCCCATACCTCTATACCTACAGTCCCATACCTCTATACCTACAGTCCCATACCTCTATACCTACAGTCCCATACCTCTATACCTACAGTCCCATACCTCTATACCTACAGTCCCATACCTCCACCTACAGTCCCATACCTCCATACCTACAGTCCCATACCTCTATACCTACAGTCCCATACCTCTATACCTACAGTCCCATACCTCTACACCTACAGTCCCATACCTCCACCTACAGTCCCATACCTCCACCTGCAGTCCCATACCTCCACCTGCAGTCCCATACCTCCACCTGCAGTCCCATACCTCCACCTGCAGTCCCATACCTCCACCTGCAGTCCCATACCTCCACCTGCAGTCCCATACCTCCACCTGCAGTCCCATACCTCCACCTACAGTCCCATACCTCCACCTACAGTCCCATACCTCCACCTACAGTCCCATACCTCCACCTACAGTCCCATACCTCCACCTACAGTCCCATACCTCCACCTACAGTCCCATACCTCCACCTGCAGTCCCATACCTCCACCTACAGTCCCATACCTCCACCTACAGTCCCATACCTCTATCTACAGTCCCATACCTCCACCTACAGTCCCATACCTCTATACCTCTATACCTACAGTCCCATACCTCTATACCTCCACCTACAGTCCCATACCTCTATACCTCCACGGGGAGTTGAGTTGTAGCAGGGTTTTGCGTTCCCTCTTCCGAGAGGCGTACCTAACAGGTGCCATTTGTCAGGGACTGAGAGCCACGAGGAGGAATCTTATTTCTTTGTTTTTAATTTCTCCGTCTCGGGATATTTTGAGTGGTGCTGCAGTAGATTTCCCTAGTGGTTCCAAGTCATTATCAGATGGAATTCCATAACACTGAAACTAATTAACACATGGTTCATTTGTTTTTCCCCTTTATTTATTTGAATTATTTCTCGAATGCAGAGCAGAGAGCTGGTGTGAAGGAGCCTGTCTGTTATTGTAACTGGTTCAAATGATGCACATTCATTTATCAGTGAAGACACACACACACCACACACACCACACACACCCCACACACACACACCCCACACACCCCACACACACCCCACACACACCCCACACACACCCCACACACACCCCACACACACCCCACACACACCCCACACACCACACACACACCACACACACCACACACACACCACACACACACACACACACACCACCCCACACCACACACACACACCACACACACCACACACACACACCCCACACACACCACACACACCCACACACACACCACACACACACACACACACGCACACACACACACCACACACACACACCACACACCCACACACACACACACCACACACACACCACACACACGCACACACACACACACCCCACACACACCCACACACCCCACACACGCCACACACACACACACACACACCACACACACCCCGACACACCCCCCACACACCCCACACACCCCACACACACACACACACACGCACAGACACACCACACACACACACGCGCACACACGCACATACACACATAGGCACATACACACACACACACACACACACACACACCCCACACACACACACACACACACACCACACACCACACACACACACACACACACACACACACCACACACACACGCACACACACACACACACACACACACGCACACACACACTCGCGCACACACGCGACATACACACACACACACACCCCACACACCACACACACCACACACACCACACACACCCCACACGCGCACACACGCGCACACACACCACACACACCACACACACCCCACACACACCGCACACACGCGCACATACGCACAGACACACAGACACCACACACACCCCACACACCACACACACCCCACACGCGCACACACGCGCACATACACACATACGCACATACACAGACACACACACACACACACACACACACACACACACACACCACAGACACATACAGCAGTCAGTCTATTACATCACTTCCTGTTATCTGTAATATTTCAGTTCTGTGTCTCGTCGTGTGTCTCAATGGGTCCTATGGTGTGTGTGTGTGTTTGTGTCTGCTCATTACAGATGGATTTAATGTATCTCGCTCTGAGCTGATGAAGGGGAAACGTAATTATTCTGATTAGATCTGGCCCATATTGCTACTGCACTGCCTACTGCTTGATTGCTAGTTGTTGTGTGTGTGTGTGTGTTCTGTGGAGTAAGGCTATGCTGCGTAGAGTAGAAACACATTTCTACTAGTAGCCGACTGTATCGAGTGTCTCAGAGTCTAGGATCAGTTTTCCCTTTTAAATCTCACAATGAGATTAGACGGACAAGGGAGAAACTGATCGTAGACGAAAACTCCTACTCTGAGAAGACGCTGGTCCGTGTGGTAGGTAGTATTATATTATAGGTAGTATCAATGTATGAGATGTGATTTACACTGAAATATGAGGTCTGTTCTCCTGCAAGGAGTTTCAATCTGACTTTAATCCCTGTCTGTCTGTCTAAATTTAATAAGGTTTTTTTTTTGGCATGGGAAACGTATGTTCACATTGCCAAAGCAAGTGAAGTAGATAATAAACGAAAGTGAAATAAACAATACATTTAAAATAGTTAACTCTTAGCGCAAAGATCACGTTAGCGGGATCAAATTTGACAACATCTGGTGAAATCGGAGCGCTCCAAAATGAAAAATACAAAATCGTAATATTAAACGTTCATGAAAATACAAGTGTCGTACATGATTCTTTAGCTTAGAATCTTGGTAATCGAACTGCCTTGTCAGATTTCAAAAAGGCTTTACAGCGAAAGCATAGCATTTGATTGTCTGAGGACAGCGCCTCATATTGGCATATTTTTCCAAACCAGCACAGGCGTCCCGAAATAACAAACAGCGATAAAATAAATCACTTACTTTTTGAAGATATTCCTCTATTTGCAATCCCAAGGCTCCCAGCTACACAATGAATGGTCGTTTTGTTCGATAAAGTCCTTTATATCCCAAAAACGCTGTTTAGTTGGCCCCATTGAATTCAAAAATACAGTCCTTCAACTTGCATACAAAGGATTCCAAAAAGTTATGAGCAAAGTTCGTCCAAATGAGTCAAACGATGTTTTTTATTAATCCTCAGGTTGTCTAATATCTAAATAAATGATACTATTCCAAACGGATATTACTATGTTCAATAGCAAAGGAAAAGATCGAAGAGCGAGCCCACATTCACGCGCGGAAAAATACCACTTTTGCCCTGGCGCTCAAGTTGAAAAGACTACAAATACTTCTTCATTTAAAAAAAACAAGCCTAAAACCTTGTATAAAGACTGTTGACATCTACTGGAAGCCATAGGAACTGCATTCTGGGAGGCTATCTTTCAATAGCATTGGAAGTCATTCGGATTTCAAAAAAAAGAAAAACTTGGGTTTTCGCCTGCTATATCAGTTCTGTTATACTCACAGACATTATTGTAACAGTTTTAGACACTTCAGAGTGTTTTTCTATCCAAATCTACCAATTATATGCATATAATTATATATGTATCATATATATATATATATATATCATATAATATAGGACATGTGTGTTTGTCTTTGTCTTATCCCGTGTCTTATCCCATGTAAATAGCTGGTCTTTTTCATATATATCCAATTCTCACTTTCTATCTACGAACTAAATATACTTTCCTGCAACCCGCCTCACCCAATGTGGTACGGATCTGCTATTTTTATTCCTTATAACTGGAACTTCCATCAGGAGCTAGCCAGCTAACTAGCTACTTGTCTTTGTTAGTCATGGCTAGCGGTCTTCACCATTTTCTCGGTCACCAGCCAGCCTTAGCTCGGACAACACCTGCCAGTCTGCACAGCTCAATATCAACCCAGATTCCTGCCGCTGTGGATCATTACACCGGTTTATCGCAGCTAGCTAGCCGCTAACGAGTGGCTACTGTTAGCTAATGCTTCTGTCCCAAAGCAAGCACCAGCTAGCCTTGAGCTAGCCTCGAGCTAGTCCCATATACCAGCTAATTCAATACCTCCTTTGCCAATTGGCCTGGAACCTTTATTGTCGACACGGAGCCCCGCCGATCCATCACGACTGGACAGCCGACATGATTGCCCGATGTGGTCTCAACAGGCTATTCTGTTACGATATCGCTGAAGAACCAGCTACTAGCCCCGGCCCGCTAGCTTTTCTGAACGCTGTGTCCCCTGCTCGCCTAGCGTAGTAGTGACTACCGAAGAGCACCCTGACTCACCTATTGCTGCTCTTTTGACCCTATGATGTCCGTAATGGGTCCGTGGTCAAACGACCACCCCTCATCACTGTCAAACGCTCTCTAAAACACTTCAGCGAGCCGGCCTTCCTAATCGACCTGGCCTGGGTATCCTGGAAGAATATTGACCTCATTCCGTCAGTAGAGGATGCCTGCTTTCCTCACCGTCTTAAACAAGAATTCCCTATTAAAAAAATGTAGAACTAAGAACAGATATAGCCCTTGGTTCACTCCAGACCTGACTGCCCTTGACCAGCACAAAAACATCCTGTGGCGTACTGCATTAGCATCGAATAGCCCCCGTGATATGCAACTTTTCAGGGAAGTTAGGAACCAATATTCTCAGGCAGTTAGGAAAGCTAAGGCTAGCTTTTTCAAACAGAAATTTGCATCCTGTTGCACAAACTCCAAAAGTTCTGGGACACTGTAAAGTCCATGGAGAATAAGAGCACCTCCTCCCAGCTGCCCACTGCACTGAGGCTAGGAAACACTGTCACCACCGATAAATCTACGATTATTGAGAATTTCAATAAGCATTATTCTACAACTGGCCATGCTTTCCGCCTGGCTACCCCTATCCCGGTCAACAGCTCTGCACCCTCCACAGCAACTCGCCCAAGCCTTCCCCATTTTTCCTTCACCCAAATCCAGATAGCTGATGTTCTGAAAGAGCTGCAAAATCTGGACCCCTGCAAATCAGCCGGGCTAGACAATCTGGACCCTCTCTTTCTAAAATTATCTGCCGCAATTGTTGCAGCCCCTATTACTAGCCTGCTCAACCTCTCTTTCGTATTGTCTGAGATCCCTAAAGATTGGAAAGCTGCCGCGGTCATCCCCCTCTTCAAAGGGGGAGACATTCCAAACCCAAACAGTTACAGACCTATATCTATCCTACCCTGCATTTCTAAGGTCTTCGAAAGCCATGTTAACAAACAGATCACCGACCATTTCAAATCCCACCGTACCTTCTCTGCTGTGCAATCTGGTTTCTGAGCTGTTCATGGGTGCACCTCAGCCACGCTCAAGGTACTAAACGATATCGTAACTGCCATCGATAAAAGACAATTCTGTGTAGCCGTCTTCATCGACCTGGCCAAGGCTTTCAACTCTGTCAATCACCACATTCTTATCGGCAGACTCAACAGCCTTGGTTTCTCAAATGATTGCCTCGCCTGTATTACAAACTACTTCTCTGATAGAGTTCAGTGTGTCAAATCGGAGGGCCTGTTGTCCGGACCTCTGGCAGTCTCTATGGGGGTGCCACAGGGTTCAATTCTCAGGCCGACTCTTTTCTCTGTATACATCAATGAATGTCGCTCTAGCTGCTGGTGATTCTCTGATCCACCTCAACGCAGACAACACCATTCTGTATACTTCTGGCCCTTCTTTGGACACTGTGTTAACTAATCTCCAGACGAGCTTCAATGCCATACAACTCTCCTTTCGTGGCCTCCAACTGCTCTTAAATGCAAGTAAAACTGAATGCATGCTCTTCAACCGATCGCTGCCTGCACCCGCCCGCCCGACTAGCATCACTACTATGGACTGTTCTGACTTAGAATATGTGGACAACTACACATACCTAGGTGTCTGGTTAGACTGTAAACTCTCCTTCCAGACTCACTATAAGCATCTCCAATCCAAAATTAAATCTGGAATTGGTTTCCTATTTCGCAACAAAGCATCCTTCACTCATGCTGCCAAACTTACCCTAGTAAAACTGACTATCCTACCAATCCTTGACTTCGGCGATGTCATTTACAAAATAGCCTCCAACACTCTACTCAGCAAATTGGATGTAGTCTATCACAGTGCCATCCATTTTGTCACATAAGCCCCATATACTACCCACCACTGCAACCTGTATGCTCTTGTTGGCTGGCCCTCACTTCATATTCGTTGCCAAACCCATTGGCTCCAGGTCATCTATAAGTCTTTGCTAGGTAAAGCCCCGCCTTGTCTCAACTCACTGGTCACGATAGCAGCACCCACCCGTAGGACGCGCTCCAGCAGGTATATTTCACTGGTCATCCCCAAAGTCAACTCCTACTTTGGCCACCTTTCCTTCCAGTTCTCTGCTGCCAATGACTGGAACGAATTGCAAAAATCTCTGAAGCTGGAGTCTTATATCTCTCTCACTAACTGTAAGCATCGGCTGTCAGAGCAGCTTACAGATCATTGCACCTGTACACAGCCCATCTGTAAATAGCCCACCCAACTACCTCATCCCCATATTGTTATTTATAATGTGGTTAATTTCCATCCGTTTGTATAGCAGATCCTCATTCCAAATTGAGCTTTTTTTTAAATCAACAAAGAGAAGACTTTGCCTTTGTTTTGGTTTGTTTGTTTGTCAGTTAGGGTGTGCAGGGTGAATACGTGGTCTGTCGTGCAATAATTTCGTAAAAAGCCAATTTGACATTTGCTTAGTACATTGTTTTCACTGAGGAAATGTACGAGTCTGCTGTTATTAATAATGCAGAGGATTTTCCCAAGGTTGCTGTTGACACATATCCCACGGTAGTTATTGGAGTCAAAATTGTCTCAACTTTTGTGGATTGGGGTGATTGGGGAAGGTGCCAGAGCTGAGGATGATGTCAAAGAGTTTAAGTATAGCCAATTGTAATTTGTGGTCTGTATATTTTATCATTTCATTGAGGATACCATCAACACCACAGGCCTTTTAGGGTTGGAAGGTTTGTATTTTGTCCTGTAGTTTATTCAATCTAATTGGAGAATCCAGTGGGTTCTGGTAGTCTCTTTAATAGTTGATTCTAAGATTTGCATTTGATCATGTGTATATTTTTTCTGTTTTCTCTTTGTTATGGAGCCAAAAAGATTGGAGAAGTGGTTTATCCACACATCTCTGTTTTGGATAGAAAATTCTCTGTGTTGTTGTTTGTTTCACGTTTTCCAATTATCCCAGAAGTGGTTAGAGTCTATGGATTCTTCAATTACATTGAGCTGATTTCTGACGTGCTGTTCCTTATTTTTCCGTAGTGTATTTCTGTATTGTTTTAGTGGTTCACCGTAGTGAAGGCGAAGACTCAGGTTTTCTGGGTCTCTATATTTTTGGTTGGACAGGTTTCTACATTTATTTCTTAGGTTTTTGCATTTTTCATTACTCTCTCTCTCCCTCTCAATTCAATTTGCTTTATTGGCAAGACGATTTACAATATTAACATAAAACAAATCATAATGCATTTTGTCAACGTAACAACAGTCCTTGTGTAGCTCAGTTGGTAGAGCAACGTGTTTGCAACGCCAGGGTTGTGGGTTCGATTCCCACGGGGGACCAGTACGAAAATAAAAAATGTGTCTGCTAAATGACTGAAGTAAATAAATAATTAAAATAACAGTAATTAAGGGTCAAAATAACCACACATTGAACTATAACAATGGCATAGTGGACAAGTGCAGGTTGGTTGGTCTGTCAGACACTGTCCCTCATCTTATGGCAGGCAGCAATGTAGTGCGCTGCCAACACACAGCTCTCTGCGTCCTCCCCCAACAGGACGGGTAGCCTATCCTCATCAGGGAGGTCTTTTGAAAGCTTGAATAATGGTTTTACATTTGGGGAAATGACACTCTCTAATTGTTTTATATTTTTGACATTTTGTCAGGAAATGCAGCTCTGTCTCAGGTTCCGCTGTGGTGCAGTGGTTGCACAGCCTTTCCTCTACAGGGAGCCAGGTTTTCCTGTGTCTACCCTTCTCAATGGCAAGGCTGTGCTCACTGAGCCTGTACTTTGTCAAGGTTTTTCTAAGGTTTTGATCAGTAACCATGGTGAAATATTTAGCCATAGTGTACTGTTGATTTAGGGCCAGATAGCACTGCATTTTGCTTTGTGCTTGTGCTTTTCCCAATAAGTAATGTCGTTTTGTTTTGACTGTGTTGTAATTTGGTTTATTCTGATTGATTGGATGTTCTGGTCCTGAGGCTTCAGTGTGTTAGTAAAACAGGTTTGTGAACTCAGCCCCAGGACCAGCTGGATGAGGGTCCTGAGGCTTCAGTGTGTTAGTAGAACAGGTTTGTGAACTCAGCCCCAGGACCAGCTGGATGAGGGTCCTGAGGCTTCAGTGTGTTAGTAGAACAGGTTAGTGAACTCAGCCCCAGGACCAGCTGGATGAGGGGACTCTTTTTCTTTGCTCAGCTCTTGGCATTGCAGGGCTTAGTAATGATATGAGAGGGGTTTCACTATATTTTAGATGTTTCCAAAACTGAATTGCTCTTTTGTTTTTGTTTTTTATTATTAGTGGATAGAGTTGGCGAGTTTGTAGTTTTCCTCTGGACATGTAGGAGAATCTTACAGGTCCTCATGCTTTTTTTTAAATCTGAGAGCCTGAAGTTTCTTTATAGAGCTCCTGGTCAGTAGTTGGGGAGTCCGATGGATTTTGATTGTCCTTTTATACCTTTCTCTAATCCATTCAACTTCTCATGAATTTGTCCTTGTTCTGTGTTTGCATCAATTTGAACGGTGTTGTAGAGTGTTTTAAAATGGGTCGTCCATATGTCACCATTTTCTATCGCTAATTCCTCTTGTTTAGATTTTTAGTTCTTGTTTTGTTTTTCAAATTTTGACAGAAGTTGTTTGTGTTTACGGACTCCTCATTTAGTGTCAGCTGCTTGCTGTTGTACAGTGATTTTGTTTGGTTCTGAGTGTACGTTTATAGAGTGTTAAAGTCTCACAGTAATGAAGGCGTAATTCACCATTATTTGGGGGGCTCTGTGCTTTTGGTTGGATAGTGTTCTAAGGTTTTTCCTTTATAATTTTACAATCTGCATCAAACCATCTGTTGTCTTTCCTGGTTTGTTTTATGTTTAATCCCAGCCCCCGTCCCCGCAGGAGGCCTTTTGCCTTTTGGCACGCCGTCATTGTAAATAAGAATTTGTTCTTAAATGACTTGCCTATTTAAATAAAAGGTCATAAATTAAATAACTAAATAAAAGACTGGGGAGGTGATTTCACACAGTCACAGTCCCGCGAAAGGAGCTACATCGCTGATATTTGCTTAAACTCTTCACCAGTTGTGTTCTGTGGGTGTCACCGAGTAGATGATACCCCATTTCATTGCTTCACATTCCAACCTTGTTTAACATTATCTAGTTTAAATATGGCATGATTCCACCAATCGTAACCTTCTGCATTACATTCAAAGAGGTACTTTCATTTTGAAGGCAAACCGCAAACTCCACTATTGTGCCTAATCCTTATTGTGGCTAGCTTCACAACACATAACCCGGTCCTGTCGAGCGTCACTAGCCAGATGAAGCTAGCTGGCTGCTTTTAACGTTAGCTTTAGGGCAACAGGGTTAAGTAGCTGGCTAGCTATTTATTTTCATGAACTGAAGTTCAATTTCAATAGGCGAACAACAAATGTCTCTCCTGCACCTGACTTCGCTACCAGTACGCACACACATGACAGTGTCTACCTAGCTAATACTTAACTCACAAGGATTCCTAAATTATTGCTAACAATAATTAAAATGACTGCAGTTCCTACTCGTTCTTTGTTTTCAGGCTGGTTGTATTGGTGCTAGCTAGGTACCAAGCTAAAGCTAGTTAGCTACCCCAGAAGTAGCGGTCGAACAAATAATGGCATATTACCCACGCGGTATTGTAAATACTTTTTTTTTGTTGTACATCTTTGACATTGCTACTGATAGTAGTGGTGACACTTGGCTTGAACGTGCCAATTCAGAACACCACAACATTCTATAATAGAATTGTGTTATTTGACGTGTCAAATTAAAAGCTTATTTAATAACACGTGAAATAGTGATATTTGAAGTCGTATCTTTTTTTTGACACGCAAAGACCCCAAACATCGTTTCATACTCCAGTGCTAAAATCTTCGTTCCAAGTGTTGAGTTTAGGCCCTGAATGTTCCACATACTAGTGATTTCATAGTGATTTCATGTTGCAAAAAGAAAGAATAGCAGTCAGAAATACAGTAACTACTAACTGCTGAGTTATTCAGGGTGATCAACAGGACAGTCAGAAATACAGTAACTACTGAGTTGTTCCGAGTGATAAACAGGACAGTCAAAAATACAGTAACTACTGAGTTGTTCAGAGTGATACAAAGCACAGTAAGAAATACAGTAACTACAAACTGCTGAGTTGTTCAGAGTAATAAACAGGACAGTCAGAAATACAGTAACTACTAACAAGTTTGTACCAGCTGGTAACCATCAGGTAGTTTGTAACGGCTGGTAACCAGGTAGTTTGTAACAGCTGGTAACCATCAGGTAGTTTGTAACAGCTGGTAACCATCAGGTAGTTTGTAGCAGCTGGTAACCATCAGGTAGTTTGTAGCAGCTGGTAACCATCAGGTAGTTTGTAGCAGCTGGTAACCATCAGGTAGTTTGTAGCAGCTGGTAACCATCAGGTAGTTTGTAACTGCTGGTAACCATCAGGGAGTTTGTAACAGCTGGTAACCAGGTAGTTTGTAACGGCTGGTAACCATCAGGTAATTTGTAGCGGCTGGTAACCATCAGGTAATTTGTAGCGGCTGGTAACCATCAGGGAGTTTGTAACGGCTGGTAACCATCAGGGAGTTTGTAACGGCTGGTAACCATCAGGTAGTTTGTAACGGCTGGTAACCATCAGGGAGTTTGTAACAGCTGGTAACCAGGTAGTTTGTAACGGCTGGTAACCATCAGGTAATTTGTAGCGGCTGGTAACCATCAGGGAGTTTGTAACGGCTGGTAACCATCAGGGAGTTTGTAACAGCTGGTAACCATCAGGTAGTTTGTAACAGCTGGTAACCATCAGGTAGTTTGTAACAGCTGGTAACCATCAGGTAGTTTGTAACAGCTGGTAACCATCAGGTAGTTTGTAACAGCTGGTAACCATCAGGTAGTTTGCAGCAGCTGGTAACCATCAGGTAGTTTGTAGCAGCTGGTAACCATCAGGTAGTTTGTAACGGCTGGTAACCAGTTAGTAGTTTAACAATAGTTTAGTTAGTTTAACAATTAGTTTAGTTAAACCATCAAACCATAGTTTAGTAGTTTAATAATTCTCACTGTCACGTGCTCGTTATTTGTTGCGTCAGCATCGACGAGCCCCTAACATGCTACTTGCTTTATCTTAAATCAGCTGTCGTCAGTCAAGTATTTCAGTGACGTAATATATCGTTATATAGTTAATAAAGGTACACAGTTACATAGTTACAGCCTGTATCATGTCTCCGTGTTTATTCAACTGTACCTGTCTTACAGGTTTGAAAGATCTGGAAAGACCCAGAAATCCAGGAGGGTAACAGAGAGAGATTGTGTGTGTGTGAGAGAGACTGAGTAGTGCTGAGTTTATATGGAGCTATGCTGGCTGCTGAACCCAACACCATAAAAGGGAATACATGCTGGATGAAGGAAAATAAACCTGACTGTTCTATGTTATAACAAGAAAGCAATGATTTGTCTGGGGGGGGGGTAGGTTCCCTCGCTGACAGGTCATGAATTACCGTTGGATACCAATGACTCTGTATGTGTGAATAGATTACACTCATCAATAGCCAGACTTCATATGAACAATACATGGAGATTACTTTAGACATTACTGTTGTCTCTCATCTCAATGCACCCTGATGTCGACCTGTATTTGAATGTAGAACATTCTGCCGTATAATGTGTCGTAAGCGATCGAAACCAAATTGGTTTCTGAGACTTTATAGATGGGGTATAAAACATATCATCTCATTTAGACCAACTACTGATGAGTTGTGTGTGTGTGTGAGAGTGTGTGTGTGTGTGTGTGTGAGTGTGTTTCAGTGTGTGTGTGTGTGTGTGTGTGTGTCAGTGTGTTTCAGTGTGTGTGTGTGTGAGTGTGTTTCAGTGTGTGTGTGTGTGTTTCAGTGTGTGTGTGTGTGTGTTGTTTCAGTGTGTGTGTGTGTGTGTTTCAGTGTGTGTGTGTGTGTGTTTCAGTGTGTGTGTGTGTGAGTGTGTTTCAGTGTGTGTGTTGAGTGTGTTTCAGTGTGTGTGTGTGTTTCAGTGTGTGTGTGTGTGTGTGTGTTTCAGTGTGTTTGTGTGAGTGTGTTTCAGTGTGTGTGAGTGTGTTTCAGTGTGTGTGTGTGTGTGTGTGTGTTTCAGTGTGTGTGTGTGTGTGTGTGTGTTTCAGTGTGTGTGTTTCAGTGTGTGTGTGTGTGTGTGTTTCAGTGTGTGTGTGTGAGTGTGTTTCAGTGTGTGTGAGTGTGTTTCAGTGAGTGTGTTTCAGTGTGTGTGTGTGTGTGTGTGTGTGTGTGTGTGTGTTTCAGTGTGTGTGTGTGTTTCAGTGTGTGTGTGTGTGTTTCAGTGTGTGTGTGTGTTTCAGTGTGTGTGTTTCAGTGTGTGTGTGAGTGTGTTTCAGTGTGTGTGTGTGTTTCAGTGTGTGTGTGTGTGTTTCAGTGAGTGCGTGTTTCAGTGTGTGTGTGTGTGTGTGTGTTTCAGAGAGTGTGTGTGTGTGTGTGTGTGTGTGTGTGTTTCAGAGTGTGTGCGGGTTGATGCAGAGGCATGCACTCCTGATATTAATCATTCCAACCCTGGACCGAGCTGGCTCTAACTCAAGCCTTCTCTTTCCTGTGAGAATTCAGAATACCACAGCACATGACCACGGCATGACACAGTGCCTCCGACACATCAGAAACTATTAGTGTTGTTGCAAAGAGGCCCTGCCTTCGTTAGATATTAGCATGAGCAGCAGGTGGCGATGGAGGGAGGAGTTTAGTGGTTGGGCTGGTTGGACCTGGTAGGGCATGGTGCTGGTTAGGGCTGGTGGGGCATGGTGCTGGTTAGGGCTGATGGGGCATGGTGCTGGTTGGGGCTGGTGGGGCATGGTGCTGGTTGGGGCTGGTTTGGGCTGGTTGGGGCTGGTTTGGGCTTGTCAGGGCTGGTAGGGCATGGGGCTGGTTGGGGCTGGTAAGGCATGGGGCTGGTTGGGGCTGGTAGGGCATGGGGCTGGTTGGGGCTGGTAGGGCATGGGGCTGGTTGGGGCTGGTAGGGCATGGGGCTGGTTGGGGCTGGTTGGGGCTGGTAGGGCATGGGGCTGGTTGGGGCTGGTTGGGCTTAGGCATGGGGCTGGTTGGGGCTGGTTGGGGCTGGTAGGGCATGGGGCTGGTTGCATGGGGCTGGTTGGGGCTGGTGGGGCATGGTGCTTGTTGGGGCTGGTTGGGGCTTGTGGGGCATGGGGCTGGTTGGGGCAGGTTAGGGCTGGTGGGGCATGGGGCTTGTTGGGTCAGGTTGGGGCTGGTTAGGGTTGTTGGGGCATGGGGCTGGTTGGGGCTGGTAGAGTATAAGGCTGGTTGGGGCTGGTTGGGCATGGGGCTGGTTGGAGCTGGTGGGCGCTGGTTTGGGCTGGTGGCTAATGGGCTGGTTGGGGCTGGTTGTGCATGGGGCTGGTTGTGGTTGGTTGGGGCTGGTTAGGGCTGTTGGGGCACGGGGCTTGTTGGGGCTGGTGGAGTATGAGGCTGGTTGGGCATGGGATGGTTGTGCATGGGGCTGGTGAGGCATGGGGCTTTTTAGCAGCTATGTTGACAACGACATGATAACGATGTAGGCTGTGTTTAGCGGTCATAATAATCATTTTTGGCCTTGGAAAGTTTTTTTGCGTGGTCACAGACAGCTGTGTTGTGCACTGTATTACCAGAATAAATTATACAGTGATCAAAGGGATTATGCTGTATGTATGTGGCTGCTATGAAAGGGATTATGCTGTATGTACGTGGCTGCTATGAAAGTGAACTGTGTTTGGTGACCAGGGGTGTATACATTCCCGCCGATTCCGTTAAAATGTTTCTTAACGGAAGCAAACAGAACAAAACGGGGATAAACATACCTGAATTTGTCCAGGTAGACAGTCCATGAGGGCAAGAGAGGTAGAGTGAGAAGGTAGATCCATGAGGGGAGGGAGGGAGGAGGAGAGAGGGAGAGAGAGAGAGATACTAATGAGAGAGGTCATGAGCAGATGAGCGCCTTTCAAAAATATTTAAAAGTATACTACCCTCCACAACCTTCACTCCAAATCAAAACTCCAAACCTACAAAACTGATTTTGGACAAAATAACCTGGAAGGATTCTTACTACCAAAGATTCTTATTTCCAAGCTATACAGCAAATGCTCTGGCAAACACACAGAAACCTGAAAACACCATCCAACCTGGAACTGAGTGAGTAATGTTCAGTCTGACACTATTTTAAAGCCAAGAAGAAAAAACGACATTACAATGATATATTTTCCTTTATAAGGACTGAATGCTAAGTTAAGGCTACCAAAGCTTGCTAGGACAGAACAGATCTGATCAATTAGCACTGATGTGTGAACTGAGAGGTGTTAAAGCCCTTGGCAACAATGGCAGGAGAGTCTCAAAGCCTACCGCACCCAAATGTAGAGACTTTTAAACCCCCTCTCGCTGTTCAAAGTAAATTACGATACATTACCCTCTGGATGTAAAAAATGATAAGGCACAAAAATAGTACTAAAATAAGGTTCTTTAAACTTCCTTGGGATAGGGGGCGGTATTTTGACATCCGGATGAAAAGCGTGCCCAAAG
This sequence comes from Salmo salar, assembly GCF_905237065.1. NCBI lineage: Eukaryota > Metazoa > Chordata > Actinopteri > Salmoniformes > Salmonidae > Salmo > Salmo salar. The sequence continues at coordinate 99,626,432 of NC_059455.1, forward strand.
TAAACTGCCAGCTACTCAGGCCCAGAAGCTAGGATATGCATATAATTGGTAGATTTGGATAGAACACTCTAAAGTTTCTAAAACTGTTAAAATAATGTCTGTGCGTATAACATAAGTGAAATGGCAGGCCAAACCCCAAGGACAACCATCAAAAAAATAATAAATTCAGCATACCACTGATTTAAATGGCTGGCACTTTTATAATAGGGCGCAATCGTCCCCGATTGCAGTTCCTAAGGCTTCCACTAGATGTCAACAGTCTTTAGAAAGAGTTTCAGGTGGTTTTTGGAAAAATGAGGGAGGAGTTGTAGTTTTTCTAAGTGGCTGTAGTGTTTCCAAGCGCATGGTCGAGAGAGCGCGTTCTTTTTGTTTATCTCCGGTAAAGACAATAACGATTCTCCATCTTACATTTTTGCGTTAATTTGCGTATTAGGGTACCTAAGGTTTGATTATAAACGTTGATTGACTTGTTTGGAAAAGTTTATTGGTAATGTTTGGGATTCATTTTGTATGCATTTTGAAGGAGGGAAACCGAGGGGATTATTGATTGAAGCGCGCCAGCTAAACTGAGTTTTTATGGATATAAAGAAGGACTTTATCGAACAAAAGGACCATTTGTAATGTAACTGGGACCTTTTCGAGTGCCAACAGAAGAAGATTTTCAAAGGTAAGGCATATATTATATCGCTATTTATGACTTTCGTGTCGCAACTCCCTGGTTGAAAATGATTTGTTATGCATTTGTTATGCATTTGTGTGCTGGGCGCTGTCCTCAGATAATCGCATGGTTTGCTTTCGCCGTAAAGCCTTTTTGAAATCTGACATGGCGGCTGGATTAACAACAGGTTAAGCTTTATTTTGATGTATTGCACATGTGATTTCATGAAAGTTAAATATTTATTGTAATTTAATTTGAATTTCGCACTCTGCAATTTCACCGGATGTTGGCCAGATGGGACGCTAACTTCCGCAAGAAGTTAAAGAAAATCCAGAGACACTTTTTGCTGTTATAAAATGGGAACATGAGCAACTTAATCTTCCTACCAGACCATCCCCTGGCATGGCACAGTGCTTAACTACCCCTCTGTTAAGAACAGTCATTTTACAGGTTAATCCCAAATAGTTTCAGCTGGACTTTCACATTATCAAAGAGATAGAGCTTATCCTGCTGAGCTCTCTTGAGAAAGATACCCCAATCCCGAGCGTGTCAGACCAGACCTCTTCATTATACAAGCCCACAGATGAGCAACCCCAAGCGGAAAGTCAACCTTACATACTCCCTCATTGAAATTATGGATACATTCACCCAGCTGGAGGTAAGGCAGGTGGAGCTGGATCAGCAGGTGAACACAATCCAGTCAGACCAAAAAATTGTGGTGAGACAATTTCAACAGGAGAAAGAGCAGGAGCAGGAGAAGAACAGAGCACTAGAGGAGAGGATCAGACTGCTGGAGGAGAGGGTGAGGGGGATGGAGGAGAGGGTGAGGGGGATGGAGGGAGAGGATCAGACTGCTGGAGGAGAGGGTGAGGGGGATGGAGGAGAGGGTGAGGGGGATGGAGGAGAGGGAGAGGGAGAGGGGGATGGAGCAGAGGATCAGACTGCTGGAGGAGAGGGTGAGGGGGATGGAGGAGAGGGTGAGGGGATGGAGGAGAGGGTGAGGGGGATGGAGGGAGAGGATCAGACTGCTGGAGGAGAGGGTGAGGGGGATGGAGGAGAGGGTGAGGGGGATGGAGGAGAGGGAGAGGGAGAAGAGGGATGGAGCAGAGGATCAGACTGCTGGAGGAGAAGGTGAGGGGGATGGAGGAGAGGGTGAGGGGGTGGAAATAGGGGGATGGAGGGAGAGGATCAGACTGCTGGAGGAGAGGGTGAGGGGGATGGAGGAGAGGGTGAGGGGGATGGAGGAGAGGGAGAGGGAGAGGGAGAGGGGGATGGAGCAGAGGATCAGACTGCTGGAGGAGAAGGTGAGGGGATGGCGTGTGACAGAGAACAACCCATTAGAGAGCTGGCCACCCCCACAGAGAAGCCAGCGGAACAGCCCACCTCAGATCGCGACCAAAGTCTCGAGACAACAGTAGAACAGTCCACCCCAGACCCTGACCATAGCCTCGATATCACAGCAGGACAGACAAATGACCCCTCTGAGTCCTCTGAGCAACCCCCTGTCAGCCACGCTGATAGCCCTCCTGACAACCCCCCACACCCACTGAGGACATACACAAGCCACAGATTGTACTCCTTATGGACTCAAATGGGAAATATATACAAGAAAATAAATGTTTTCCCAAACACACAGTGTCTAAACCCTGGAGTCCGAACACCCAGCATGCCCTAGACCTTCTGTCTGAGGACCAACTATCTATCTATCAATCAATCAATCAATCAATCAATCAAATGTATTTATAAAGCCCTTTTTACATCAGCCGATGTCAAAACGTGCTATACAGAAACCCAGCCTAGAAACCCAAACAGCAAGCAATGCAGATGTATATGAAGCACAGTGGCTAGGAAAAACTCCCTAGAAGAAGCCTAGAGAGGAACCAGGCTATGAGGGGTGGCCAGTCCTCTTCTGGCTGTGCCGGGTGGAGATTATAACAGGACATGGCCAAGATGTTCAAACGTTCATAGACGACCAGCAGGGTCAAATAATAATAATCACAGTGGTTGTAGAGGGTGCAACAGGTCAGCACCTCAGGAGTAAATGTCAGTTGGATTTTCATAGCTGATCATTCAGAGTTAGAGACAGCAAGTGCAGTAGAGAGAGAAAGTCGAAAACAGCAGGTCCTGGACAAGGTAGCACGTCCGGTGAACAGGTCAGGGTTCCATAGCCGCAGGCAGAACTGTTGAAGCTGGAGCAGCAGCACGACTAGGTGGACTGGGGACAGCAAGGAGTCATCAGGCCAGGTAGTCCTGAGGCATGGTCCTAGAGCTCAGGTCCTCCGAGAGAAGAGAAAGAGAGAGAGAGAGAATGAGAGAGAGAATTCGAGGGAGCATACTTAAATTCACGCAGGACACCGGATAAGACAGGAGAAATACTCCAGATATAACAGACTGACCCTAGCCCCCTGACACATAAACTATTGCAGCACAATTATGGGAGGCTGAGACAGGAGGCGTCGGGAGACACTGTGGGCCCGTCCGACTATACCCCAGGACAGGGCCAACCACGCAGTATATAACCCCACCCACAGGGGAACCGGCCAGGCAGAAATAGCAAGGGCGCTTCGTCAGTCCAGTGTCTTTCTGTTCACCTTCACGCCCTGGGCCAGACTACATGCAATCATAGGAGCTACTGAAGAGATGATTCTTCAATAAAGACTTAAAGTCTGAGTCTCTCACATGGATTAGCAAAGACTTAAAGGTTGAGTCTGAGTCTGCGTCTCTCACATGGGTAGGCAGACTATTCCATAAAAATTGAGCTCTATAGGAGAAAGGCCTGCCTCCAGCTGTTTGCTTAGAAATTCTAGGGACAATAAGGAGGCCTGCTTCTTGTGACCGTAGCATACGTGTAGGTATGTACAGCAGGACCAAATCAGAAAGATAGGTAGGAGCAAGCCCATGTAATGCTTTGTAGGTTAGCAGTAAAACCTTGAAATCAGCCCTTGCCTTAACAGGAAGCCAGTGTAGGGAGGCTAGCACTGGAGTAATATGATCACATTTTTTGGTTCTAGTCAAGATTCTATCAGCCGTGTTTAGCACTAACTGAAGTTTATTTAGTGCTTTATCTAGGTAGCTGGATAGTAAAGCATTGCAGTAGTCTAATCTAGAAGTGACAGAAGCATGGATACATTTTTCTGCCACATTTTTGGACAGGAAGTTTCTGATTTTTGCAATGTTATGTAGATGTAAAAAATGCTGTCCTTGAAACAGTCTTGATATGTTCGTCAAAAGAGAGATCAGGGTCCAGAGTAACGACGAGGTCCTTCACAGTTTTATTTGAGATGACTGTACAACCATCAATATTAATTGTCAGATCCAACAGAATATCTCTTTGTTTCTTGGGACCTAGAACAAGCATCTCTGTTTTGTCCGAGTTTAAAAGTAAAACATTTGCCGCCATCCACTTCTTTATGTCTGAAACACAGGCATAAAATATATAGTGAAAACAATAGTGGTCCTAAAACGGAACCTTGAGGTACACCGCAATTTACAGTTGATTTGTCAGAAGACAAACCATCAACAGAGACAAACTGATATCTTTCCGACAGATAAGACCTAAACCAGACCAGAACTTGTCCATGTAGACCAATTTGGGTTTCCAATCTCTCCAAAAGAATGTGGTGATCCACGGTATCAAAAGCAGCACTAAGGTCTAGGAGCATGAGGACAGATGCAGAGCCTTGGTCTGATGCCATCAAAAGGTAATTTACCACCTTCATGAGTGCAGTCTTAGTGCTATGATGGGGTCTAAAACCAGACTGAAGCGTTTCGTATACATCATTTGTCTTCAGGAAGGCAGTGACAACAGCTTTTTCTAACATTTTTGAGAGGAATGGGAGATTCGATATAGGCCGATAGTTTTTTTATATTTTCTGGGTCAAGCTTTGGATTTTTCAAGAGAGGCTTTATTACTGCCCCTTTTAGTGAGCTTGGTACACATCCGGTGGATAGGGAGCCGTTTATTATGTTCAACATAGGAGGGCAAAGCACAGGAAGCAGCTCTTTCAGTAGTTTAGTTGGAATAGGGACCAGTATGCAGCTTGAAGGTTTAGAGGCCATGAATATTTTCATCAATGTGTCAAGAGATATAGTATTAAAAAACTTGAGTGTCTCCCTTGATCCTAGGTCCTGGCAGTGTTGTGTAGACTCGGGACAACTGCACTTTGGAGAAATACGCAGATTTAAAGAGGAATCCGTAATTTGCTTTCTAATTATCATGATCTTTTTAATCAAAGAAGTTCATGAATTTATCACTGCTGAAGTGAAATTTATCACTGCTGCTTTTTAGTTAGCTTTGCGACAGGATAACAAAAAAAATATTGGATTGTTCTTATTCTCCTCAATTAAGATGGAAAAGTAGGATGATCGAGCAGCAGTGAGGGCTCTTCGATACTGCACGGTACTGTCTTTCCAAGCTAATCGGAAGACTTCCAGTTTGGTGTAGTGCCATTTCCGTTCCAATTTTCTGGAAGCTTGCTTCAGGGCTGGACTATTTTCTGTATACCAGGGAGCTAGTTTCTTATGATAAATATTTTTGTTTTTAGGGGTGCAACTGCTTTTAAGTTCCTCAGTTAGGTGGTTAATTAACTGATTGTTGTATTCTGACGTCCTTGGGAGGGACATCTACGAATATTTGGGTTGTCAGAGAATTTTATAGCACAGCTTTTGATGATCCTTGGTTGGGGTCTGAGCAGACTATTTGTTGTAATTGCAAACGTAATAAAATGGTGGTCCGATAGTCCAGGATTATGAGGAAAAACATTAAGATCCACAATATGTATTCCACGGGACAGAACTAGGTCCAGAGTATGACTGTTGCAGTGAGTAGGTCTGGAGACATGTCGGACAAAACCCACTGACTCGATAATGGCTTCGAAAGCCTTTTGAAGTGGGATTGTGGACTCCAATAGGAATTCAGGGAACTCAGTGAGGAACGCTGTATATGGTCCAGGAGGCCTGTAAACAGTAGCTATAAAATGTGATTGAGTAGGCTGCATACACTTCATGACTAGAAGCTCAAAAGACGAAAATGCAGTCGTTTTTTTTTGTGTATTGAAATTTGCTATCGTAAATGTTAGCACCACCTCCACCTATGCAGGACGCTCAGGGGATTTGGTCACTAGTGTAACCAGGAGGAGAGGCCTCATTTAACACAGTCAATTCATCAGGCTTAAGCCATGTTTCAGTCAGGCCAATCACATCAAGATTATGATCAGTGATTAGTTCATTGACTATAATTGCCTTGGAAGTGAGGGATCTAACATTAAGTAGCCCTATTTTGAGATGTGAGATATCACAATCTCTTTCAATAATGGCAGGAATGGAGGAGGTCTTTATTCCAGTGAGATTGCTAAGGCCCACTCCGCCATGTTTAGTTTTGCCCGAAATAGATCGAGGCACAGACACGGTCTCAATGGGGATAGCTGAGCTGACTACACTGACTGTGCTAGTGGCAGACTGCACTAAGCTGGCAGGCTGGCTATCTCATTGTGGAGCTAGAGGAGTTAGAGCCCTGTCTATGTAGATAAGATAAAGTGAGAGCACCCCTCCAGCTAGGATGGAGTCCGTCACTCCTCAACAGGCCAGGCTTGGTCCTGTTTGTGGGTGAGTCCCAGAAAGAGGGACAATTATCTACAAACCAGAGAGGGCTTAGCCTCTGACTCGTTGCTTAATGGGGAGAACCGGTTGAAAGTTTCTGTCGGCTGAATAAGCGACACCGGTTGAGCATTCCTACAGCATTTCCTTCCATGAAGCCATGAGAAAGTTGTCCGGCTGTGGGGACTGTACGAGGGGATTTATACTACTATCTGTACTTACTGGTGGCACAGACACTGTTTCATTCTTTCCTACGCTTTAAAATAAATATATTTCACCTTTATTTAACCAGGTAGGCCAGTTGAAAACAAATTCTTTTTTTACGTCTGCGACCTGGCCAAGATAAATCAAAGCAGTGCGACAAAAACAACAACACAGAGTTACACATGGGATAAACAAACATACAGTCAATAACACAATAGAAAGTCTATATACAGTGTATGTAAATGAAGTAAGGAGGTAAGGCAATAAATTGGCCAATAGTGGCGAAGTAAATACAATTTAGCAATTTACACTGGAGTGATATTGTGCAGATGAGGATGTGCAAGTAGAAATACTGGGGTTCAAAAGAGCAGAAAAACAAATATGGGGATGAGGTGGGTAGTTGGTTGGATGGGCTATTTACAGATGGGCTGTGTACAGCTGCAGCAATCAGTAAGCTGTTCTGACAGCTGACGCATAAAGTTAGTGAGGGAGATATAAGTCTCCAACTTCAGTGATTTTTGCAATTCATGCCAGTCATAGGCAGCAGAGAACTGGAAGGAAAGGTGGCCAAAGGAGGTGTTGGCTTTGGGGATGACCAGTGAAATATACCTGCTGGAGCGCGTGCTACGGGTGGGTGTTGCTATGGTGCCCAGTGAGCTGAGATAAGGCGGAGCTTTACCTAGCAAAGACTAATAGATGACCTGGAGCCAGTGGGTTTGGCGATGAATATGTAGCGAAGACCAGCCAACGAGAGCATACAGGTTGCAGTGGTGGGTAGTATACGGGGCCTTGGTGAGAAAATGGATGGCACTGTGATAGACCACATCCAATTTGCTGAGTAGAGTGTTGGAGGCTATTTGCTAAATGACATCGCCGAAGTCAAGGATCAGTAGGATAGTCAGTTTTACGAGGGTATGTTTGGCAGCATGAGTGAAGGAGGCTTTGTTGTGAAATAGGAAGCTGATTCTAGATTTAACATTGGAATGGAGACAGTTATTGTGGGTCTGGATGGAGAGTTTACAGTCTAGCCAGACACCTAGGTATTTATAGTTGTACACATATTTTAAGTCAGAACCGTCCAGTGTAGTGATGCTAGTTGGGCGGGCGGGTGTGGGCAGCGATCGTTTGAAGAGCATGGGTTTTGTTTTACTAGCATTTAAGAGCAGTTGGAGGCCATGGAATGAGTGTTGTATGGCGTTGAAGCTCGTTTGGAGGTTTGTTAACACAGTGTCCAAAGAACGGCCAAATGTGTACAGAATGGTGTCGTCTGCGTAGAGGTGGATCAAAGACTCGCCCGCAGCAAGAGCAACATCATTGGCGACATCATTGGCCATGTTCTGTTATAATCTCCACCCGGCACAGCCAGAAGAGGACTGGCCACCCCTCATAGCCTGGTTCCTCTCTAGGTTTCTTCCTAGGTTTTGACCTTTCTAGGGAGTTTTTCCTAGCCATCGTGCTTCTACACCTGCATTGCTTGCTGTTTGGGGTTTTAGGCTGGGTTTCTGTACAACACTTTGAGATATCAGCTGATGTAAGAAGGGCTATATAAATACATTTGATTTGATTTGATATATACAGAGAAAAGAGTTGGCCTGAGAATTGAACACTGTGGCACCCCCATAGAGACTGCCAGAGGTCCGGACAACAGGCCCTCCAATTTGACACACTGAACTCTTATCTGAGAAGTAGTTGGTGAACCAGGTCGAGGCAGTCATTAAAGAAACCAAGGCTGTAGAGTCTTCTGGTAAGAATACGTTTTTTAAGTCTGCCAATTAGAATGTGGTCATTGACAGAGTCGAAAGCCTTGGCCAGGTCGATGAAGACGTATGCACAATATTGCCTTTTATCGATGACGGTTATGATATCGTTTAGGACCTTGAGCGTGGCTGAGGTGTACCCGTGACCAGCTCGGAAACCGGATTGCACAGCGGAGAAGGTATGGTGGGATTCGAAATGGTCGGTGATCTGTTTGTTCATTTGGCTTTTGAAGACTTTAGAAAGGCAAGGCAGGGCAGGTCTGTAACAGTTTGGGTCTAGAGTGTCTCCCCCTCTGAAGAGGGGGATGACCATGGCCGCTTTCCAATCTTTAGGAATCTCAGATGATACGAAAAACAGGTTGAACAGACTATTAATAGGGGTTGCAGCAATGGCGGCAGATCATTTTAGGAAGAGAGGGCCCAGATTGTCTAACCCAGTTGATTTGTAGGGATCCAGATTTTGCATCTCTTTCAGAACATCAGCTGTCTGGATTTGGGTGAAGGACAAATGGGGGAGGCTTGGGCGAGTTGCTGTGGGGGGTGCAGAGCTGTTGACCGGGGTAGGGGTAGCCAGGTGGAAAGCATGGCCAGCCGTAGAGAAATGCTTATTGAAATTCTCAATTATCGTGGATTTATCAGTGGTGACAGTGTTTCCTAGTCTCAGTGCAGTGGGCAGCTGGGAGGAGGTGCTCTTATTCTCTATGGATTTTACATTGTCCCAAAGTTTTTGGGAATTAGTGCTGCAGGTTGCAAATTTCTGTTTGAAAAAGCTAGCCTTTGCTTTCCTAACTAACTGTGTGTATTGGTTCCTGACTTCCCTGAAAAGTTGTATATCGCGGGGACCATTCGATGCTAATGCTGTACGCCACAGGGTGTTTTTGTTCTGGTCAAGGGCAGTCAGGTCTGGTGTGAACCAAGGGCTATATCTGTTCTTAGTTCTAACATTTTTGAATGCGGTATGCTTATTTAAGATGGTGAGGAAAGCACTTTTAAAGAACAACCAGGCATCCTCTACTGAAGGGATGAGGTCAATATCCGTCCAGGATACCCGGGCCAGGTCGATTAGAAAGGCCTGCTCGCAGAAGTGTTTTAGGGAGCGTTTGACAGTGATGCGGAGTCGTCGTTTGACCGCTGAGCCATAACGGTCGCAGGCATTGAGGCAATGATCACTGAGATCCTTGTTGAAAACAGCAGAGGTGTATTTAGAGGGCAAGTTGACAGGATGATATCTATGAGGGTGCCCATGTTTACGGATTTGGTGCTGTACCTGGTAGGTGTTGTACCTGGTTGGTCTTTAAAAGTAGAAGCTCGAACTGTTTGGGCATAGACCTGGATGGTATGACAGAACTCTGCAGGCTATCTCTACAGTAGATTGCAATTCCGCCCCCTTCAGCAGTTCTGTCTTGACGGAAAATGTTGTAATTGGGGATGGAAATTTCAGATTTTTTGGTGGCCTTAAATTACCCTTACCTAACGATTGTGTCTGAAGCTGGGCTTGCAGCACGCATTCCTCACCATAAGGCGATCATTCTCCTGTATATTATGAGTAAAGCGACTGCAATTAGAAGGCACCATGTTAATGTTACTACTGGTGGAGGTCCTGACAAAACACGTCCAGATAAAGGGTCTGGGGTGAAAAAGTTGAATGAAAAAAAGTTGAGTAAGTTGAAAAATGTAAATATAAAACGGTAATTAAAAAAATGAAAAAAAACGTAAAGTTGGCAGGTAGCAAAGTACAACAAAACGCACAGTATTACGTAAACAAGTCGACTAGTTGTGACTAGGGTCACATAAAAATACACACACAGGCACAAACAACCTGAGAGCACAGCAGGAAAGCTTGGCCACAGCCCCCAAGGGAGTGATTGCAAAAGCTTCCTCTACCTTCTCCAACGCACAAGTGGTTATCTCCAACCTGCTACCATGAAAAGACTTCCACCTTGCTATCATACAATTGGTAAACGCAAATCTTTCCCGTGAATGTGCCTCAAAACCAAATGTTTACCTGACCCTCCACTCCACCCTGGACTTGAACCTTGACCTTTACGACCAGGTCCACCTATTCAAGTGTCGTGTCTTTGGCGTCATTAAACTGAAGACATATTTATCAAATAACTCTCTGTAATTATTATTACGCGATTAAACTGATTCATCGTGTAACTGTAATTAACTAGGAGGTCGGGGCACAAAGGAAAATATTCATATTACAAAGTTATAATTTTCCTAATATAACTTTCAGATATTATAATATCTGATCTATTAGTATTCTGATTAATGACGTATAAGTTACCTCGTCAGTCTCATTCCAAACGTTGTAAATTGTTGTTATCTGCACGAACACAGTCTTCACTATGAGTCATATAAACATCAATTGTCTTAAAATCATTTATTTACTAACTAAGTAATTCACAGAAATGCATAACAAACAGTAGCTATGGTTACAAGGAAATGATAGGAGAATGTGCCCTAGTGGGCTAAACCGGCATGGTGGCTTGTTAGACAAAAGGGGTTGATAAGAGTTGGTAATTATAACAATTGAAATGCTAAACCTTTGCACATGAACGCTCACTCATTCGGGAACAATTGCAATCAATATATATATATTTACGCTCAGTGTGTCATTCATTCATTAATGTCGTTATAGGACAGATGTTTCGTCGGTCTTCGCATTCAATGATACCGAATTCCTAGCTGCAGACTAGTAATTAATATCAGACTTGTTATTATTCTGTCGGTATCAATAGTCTAAGAGTTTAACCTCTATGGGCTAGGCGGGACGAATTCGTCCCACCTACGTAACAGCCACTTGAAGCCTGTGGCGCGATTTTCAAAACCTTAAAAAAGGCTTTACAACGAAAGCAAAACATTAGATTATGTCAGCAGAGTACCAAGCCAGAAATAATCAGACATCCATTTTTCAAGCTAGCATATAATGTCACAAAAACCCAGAAGACAGCTAAATGCAACACTAACCTTTGATGATCTTCATCAGATGACAACCCTAGGACATTATGTTATACAATACATGCATGTTTTGTTCAATCAAGTTCATATTTATATCAAAAACCAGCTTTTTACATTAGCATGTGACGTTCAGAACTAGCATACCCCCCGCAAACTTCCGGGGAATTCGCTAACATTTTACTAAATTACTCACGATAAACGTTCACAAAAAGCATAACAATTATTTTAAGAATTATAGATACAGACCTCCTCTATGCACTCGATATGTCGGATTTTAAAATAGCTTTTTGGTGAAAGCACATTTTGCAATATTCTAACTACATAGCCCAGGCATCACGGGCTAGCTATTTAGACACCCGGCAAGTTTAGCACTCACCATAATCATATTTACTATTATAAAAGTTTGATTACCTTTTGTTGTCTTCGTCAGAATGCACTCCCAGGACTGCTACTTCAATAACAAATGTTGGTTTGGTCCAAAATAATCCATCGTTATATCCGAATAGCGGCGTTTTGTTCGTGCGTTCCAGACACTATCCGAAATGGTAAAGAAGGGTCGCGCGCATGGCGCAATTCGTGACAAAAAAATTCTAAATATTCCATTACCGTACTTCGAAGCATGTCAACCGCTGTTTAAAATCAATTTTTATGCCATTTTTCTCGTAGAAAAGCGATAATATTCCAACCGGGAATCTCCTTTTCGGCAAACAGAGGAAAAAATCACAAAGACGGGGGCGGTCAGGTCACGCGCCTAAGCCCAGAGTCCCTTGATCGGCCACTTGAGAAAGGCGATAATGTGTTTCAGCCTGGGGCTGGGATTACGACATTCAGGTTTTTCCCGGGCTCTGAGAGCCTATGGACGACGTAGGAAGTGTCACGTTAGAGCAGAGATCCTTAGTAAAAGATAGAGATGGCAAAGAAGTTCCAGAAATGGTCAGACAGGCCACTTCCTGTAAAGGAATCTCTCAGGTTTTGACCTGCCATTTGAGTTCTGTTATACTCACAGACACCATTCAAACAGTTTTAGAAACTTTAGGGTGTTTCCTATCCATATGTAATAAGTATATGCATATTCTAGTTACTGGGTAGGAGTGGTAACCAGATTAAATCGGGTACGTTTTTTATCCAGCCGTGTCAATACTGCCCCCTAGCCCTAACAGGTTAACCACGTGGTATGGTTAAAGTTCAGAACGAGGAATGCATGGTCAAACCTTCAGCCAACTCGTAATGGAGGTCAGCTCAGTCTCGTGATAGAAACCTTGGGTGGGGGTTATATTCGGAATAGCAGAAAAAGGCTGTCTCATGATGCCAGGTCCCGTCTGTTCATGAGGGCATGCCGATGGCTTGGTGAAACTTTAAACAGAAATACAATTCTCTCACATTAACATCTTACAAGCATCCCAACATATTCCAAATAGCTTTATCCTTATTCATTCATTTTATACAACCATTAGATGTAAGTCTCACAACTGAGGCTATTATATAAACAGCGCCATGGTAATGTGGCCGTATTGTCTCTCATGAGCTTCACAAAATTGTACCAACGGACCAGTTCGTAGCTGGATTCTTCACCGATATTTTATACCTTCTCCAGAACATACATGTCGTTCGGTTCTCCAGTCCTGCGAGGTGGAAGAATTCCTGGGTTCTTTCTATGAAACCCACTCTGTCTCAAAACTGTGGTCATGAGGCAGGCCATTCTTTTAGGAATTTACGACCGCTCTCACAGAGCCTGGGTAGGGGAAGGTAGGGGGGATGGTGCATAGAAAACCCAAAGAGGGCAACGTCATGACACAAGGCAGCAGTGCCGACCTTCGCCCGGACCCTAAAGTACATCATCCTCAACCGCAGCCCCAACACCTCACATAGGAGCAACAGATCAATAGACACCCTGCCCAGACCAGCGAGACACCCTGCCCAGACCAGCGAGACACTCTCCCAGACCTGCGGACCTACACATAGAGGACCCACGTCGAGAGGACCCACATCCAGACCACAGCAACACCAGCTACATCCACACCTTCACCCCAACCAATCAACATCCCCCCCAAGTCAACCATGCCCACACCCCATTTAGCCCCCCTCAGATCAGACCTATGCCCCTCCTGCCCACCCCATGCACCCCACCCCCGCAAAGAGGGCACCAACATGGAAGTCACACATACACCCAGGCCGTGAGCAGGCAAACAGGCCCAGCCCCCACTCTTACACTAACCCAAGCCAATGGCATGTACCAGATGCTCAGCAGGTTCTGCTCACACTTACTGGTCTGAGGCCAAAGCTCACGACTAACAACATTGGACACTTTATGGAACGCAAAGCCTTCACTATCTCATCCTGGAATATCCAAGGCCTGAGAACATCTGCCTTTGGCCTAAAGAGCAGGAACCTGGACTTCGTCAAAGAAATACAGACATTGTCATCCTACAAGAAACATGGTATAGAGGAGACCCACTGGTTGACCTCTAGATTACAGAGAGCTGGTAGTCCCATCCACCACACTACCAGGTGGGTGGTATAGAGGAGACGGACCCACTGGTTGCCCTCTAGGTTACAGAGAGCTGGTAGTCCCATCCACCACACTACCAGGTGGGTGGTATAGAGGAGACGGACCCACTGGTTGTCCTCTAGATTACAGAGAGCTGGTGTGAAACAGGGAAAATACTCAGGAGGTATGCTAATTCGGTATAGAGCAGACCTAACTGACTATTACATTTTAATCAAAACTGGAACATTTTACATTTGGCTAGAAAATCAAAAGGAAAAAGTCTCAACACAGAAAAATGTCCTCTTGTGTGGTACATATATCCCCCCACTAGAATCCCCATACTTTAATGAAGACAGCTTCTCCATCCTGGAGGGGGAAATCAATCATTTCCAGGCCCAAGGACATGTACTAGTCTGTGGCAACCTAAATGCCAGAACTGGACAAGAACCTGACACCCTCAGCACAGGGGGACAAACACCTGCCTGGAGGTGACAGCATTCCCTCCGAAATATACCCCCCTAGGCACAACTATGACAACATAACCAACAAAAACGGGCCACAACTCCTGCAGTTCTGTCGGACGCTGGGTCTATACATAGTCAATGGTAGGCTTCGAGGGGATTCCTTTGATTGGTACACCTATAAATCATCTCTTGGCAGTTGTACTGATTACTCCTTTATCACTGACCTCAACCCAGAGTCTCTCAGAGCGTCTCAGTCAGCCCACTGACACCCCTATCAGATCACAGCAAAATCACAGTCTACTTGAACAGAGCAATACTCAACCATGAAGCATCAAAGCCAAAGCAATTGAATAATATTAAGAAATGCGATAGATTTTTTTTGGACAACTTTGAACATTAACAACAATGACAAATGGTTTGATGAAGAATGCAAAAAACCTAAGAAAAGAAATGTAGAAACCTATCCAACCAAAAACACAGAGACCCAGAAAACCTGAGCCTACGCCTTCACTATGGTGAATCACTAAAACAATACAGAAATATACTAAGGAAAAAGAAGGAACAGCAAGTTAGAAATGAGCTCAATGTAATTGAAGAATCCATAGACTCTAACCATTTCTGGGAAAATTGGAAAATACTAAACAAACAAAAACACGAAGAGTTATCTATCCAAAATGGAGATATATGGGTAAACCACTTCTCCAATCTTGTTGGCTCCATAACAAAGAACAAACAGCAAAAACGTATACTTACACGATCAATTACAAATCTTAGAATCAACTATTAAAGACTTTCAGAACCCACTGGATTCACCAATTACATTGAATGAACTACAGGACAAAATACAAACCCTCCAACCCAAAAAGGCCTGTGGTGTTGATGGTATCTTACATGAAATTATACAAATTTCAGACGACAAATTCCAATTGGCTTAAACTCTTTACCTCTTAAGGATCCGCCTCTTTTTTATTTATTTTTTGCCAAAAATAACATACCCAAATCTAACTGCCTGTAGCTCAGGCCCTGAAGCAAGGATATGCATATTCTTAGTACCATTTGAAAGGAAACACTTTGAAGTTTGTGAAAGGAATGTAGGAAAATATAACACATTAGATCTGGTAAAAAAAAATACAAAGAAAAAAACGATATTTTTTGTATTTTTTTGTACCATCATCTATGAAATGCAAGAGAAAGGTCATAATGTATTATTCCAGCCCAGGTGTAATTTCGATTTTGGCCACTAGATGGCAGCAGTGTATGTGCAAAGTTTTAGAGTGATCCAATGAACCATTGTATTTCTGTTCAAAATTTGTTGTCACGACTTCCCAAATGTGTCTAATTTGTTTAGTAGTAACTTTTCAGGTTCAAAACTGCATTATCCTCAAACAATAGCATGGTATTCTTTCACTGTAATATCTACTATCAACGAAATAGCGAGGGCACTAGAACAGTCTGCAGCACCAGCCTCACCCTACTAGAATCTGAAGTCAAATGTCTACTGTTTTCTGATGATCTGGTGCTTCCGTCACCAACCAAGGAGGGCCAACAGCAGCACCTAGATCTT
The DNA here is from genome assembly GCF_905237065.1 of Salmo salar. NCBI lineage: Eukaryota > Metazoa > Chordata > Actinopteri > Salmoniformes > Salmonidae > Salmo > Salmo salar. Next base: position 99,642,126 of record NC_059455.1, read on the forward strand.
CTGCACAGATTCTGTCAGACCTGGGCCCTGACAGTAAATCTCAATTAGACAAATATAATGGTGTTCCAAAAAGGTCCGGTTGCCAGGACCACAAATACAAATTCCATCTAGACACCGTTGCCCTAGAGCACACAAAAAACTATACATACCTCGGCCTAAACATCAGCGCCACCGGTAACTTCTACAAAGCTGTTAACGAGCTGAGAGACAAGGCAAGAATAGCATTCTGTGCCATCCAAAGGAACATAAAATTCGACATACCAATTAGGATCTGGCAAAAAATACTTGAATCAGTTATATAACTCTTTGCCCTTTATGGTTGTGAGGTCTGGGGTCCGCTCACCAACCAAGAATTCACAAAATGGGACAAACAACAAATTGAGACTCTGCACGCAGAATTCTACAAAAAATATCTTTCGTGTACAACGAGAAACACCAAATAATGCATGCCGATACCCGCTAATTATCAAAATCCAGAAAAGAGCCGTTAAATTCTACAACCACCTAAAAGGAAGCGATTCCTATACCTTCCATCACCGACAGAGAGATGAACCTGGAGAAGAGTCCACTAAGCAAGCTGGTTCTGGGGGTCTGTTCACGAACACAAACAGACCCCACAGAGCCCCAGGACAGCAACACAATTAGACCCAACCAAATCATGAGAAAACAAAAATGTAATTACTTGACACATTGGAAAGAATTAACAAAAAAAACAGAGCAAATGTGAATGCTATTTTGCCCTAAACAGAGAGTACACAGTGGCAGAATACCTGACCACTGTGACTGACCCAAACTCAAGGAAAGCTTTGACTATGTACTGACTCAGTGAGCATAGCCTTGTTATTGAGAAAGGCTGCAGTAGGCAGACCTGGCTCTCAAGAGAAGACAGGCTATGTGCAACACTGCCCACAAAATCAAATCACATGAAATGTTATTTTTGAATGTTATTTTTCACATGCGTCGTATAAAACACCGTACAGTGAAATGCTTACTTACAAGCTATGAGTTATGAGGTGGAAACTGAGCTGCACTTCTTCACGTCATACCAAATGTATGACCATATTAGAGACACATACAGTCAGGTCCATAAGTATTTGGACAGTGACACAATTTGCATCATTTTGTCTCTGTACGCCGCCACAATGGACTTCAAAGGAAACAATCAAGATGTGCTTTAAGTGTAGCCTTTCACCTTTAATTTAAGAGGGTTTTATCAAATTTATTGTATAAAACCGTATAGGAATTACTACCAATTTTAGGGTCTCAAAAGTAATTGGACAAACTAACATAATCATGAATTAAATTGTGAGTTTTAATATTTGGATGCAAATCCTTTGCAGTCAATGACAGCCTGAAGTCTGGAACCCATAGATGATGGGTTTCTTCCCTGGTGATGCTCTGCCAGGCCTTTACTGTAGCTGTCTTCAGTTCCTGCTCGTTGTTGGGGCGTTTTGCCTTCAGTTTTGCCTTCAACAAGTGAAATGCATGCTCAATTGGATTCAGGTCAGGTGATTGACTTGGCCATTGCAGAACATTCAACTTCTTTGCACTGTGAAACACAGTCTGATGAGTTTTGAAGCACTTGGCTGAATCTGAGCAGATAATATAGCCGTCCTAAACATTTCAGAATTCATCCTGCTGCTTCTGTCAGCAGTCACATCATCAATAAATACAAGGGAAAAAGTTCCATTGGCAGCCATACATGCCCAAGCCATAACACTACCTCCACCATGCTTCACAGATGAGGTGGTATGCTTCGGATCATGAGCAGTTCCTTCCCTTCTCCATACTCTTCTCTTCCCATCATTCTGGTACACGTTGATCTTTGTCTCATCTGTCCATAGGATGTTGTTCCAGAAATGTACAGACTTTTTTAGATGTTTTTTGGGGCAAACTTGAACCAAACTTGGTCTTCCTGTTTTTGAGGCCTACCAATGGTTTACATCTTGTGGTAAACCGTTTGTATTTACTCAGTTCGTCCTACTTCCTGGAGGGTGTTCTTGATCTGGCCAACTGATGTGAAAAGGGTTTTAATTCACCAGAAAGGTTCTTCTGTCATCCACCACAGTTGTTTTCCGTGGCCTTCCGTGCCTTTTGGTGTTCCTGAGCTCACCAGTGCATTCTATCTTGTTAAGAATGTACCAAATCATTTTTTTTACACTGTTTTAGCTATCTCTCTTATGGGTTGGTTTAGATTTGTTAGCCTAATGATGTCCTGCATCACTGGCAGTGACAACTCTTTGGACTTCATATTGAGGGTTAACAGCAACAGATTACAAATGCAAATTCCACACTTGAAATGATCTCTGCATGTGTGGTTCCCACTGTGAAGAAGTATTTATGATGGTGTGGGGGTGCTTTGCTGGTGGTCACTGTTTGTGATTTATTTATTTATAATTCAAGGCACACTTAACCAGCATGGCTACCACAGCATTCTGCAGTGATACGCCATTCCATCTGGTTTACACTTAGTTCCACTATCATTTGTTTTTCAACCGGACAATGAACCAACACACCTCCAGGCTGTGTAAGGGCTATTTTACCAAGAACAAGAGTGATGGTGCTGCATCAGATGACCTGGCCTCCATAATCATTTAACCTCAACCCAATTGAGATGGTTTGGGATGAGTTGGACTGCAGAGTGAAGGAAAAGCAGCCATCAAGTGCTCAGAATATGTGGGAACTCCTTCAAGACTGTTGGAAAAGCATTCCTCATGAAGCTGGTTGAGAGAATGCCAAGAGTGTGCAAAGCTGTCATCAAGGCAAAGGGTGGCAACTTTGAAGAATCTAAAATATATTTTGATTTGTTTAACACTTTTTTGGTTACTACATGATTCAATATTTGTTATTTCATACTTTTGACGTCTACACTATAATTCTACAATGTAAAAAATTGTTCAAATAAAGAAAAACACTTGAATGAGTCGGTGTGTCCGAACTTTTGACTGATACTCTATATGCCAATTATTTGATGGTCCGACCTATACAAAACTTTTTGATGACATAAGAAAGTATTCAAGACGACTAGCTTGATTGAGCCTCCCCAATGTATATCTCACTAGGTCAGGGTATTTAAGCCTCCATATATCCACTAATTCCAATATATCCATGACATTCATGATTTCCTTAAGTGCCTGAGGGTGATAGTTTGTAGTGTGATTTCCTTTACGGTCCATAGAGGTATTTAAGATCGTATTATAATCTCCCACCGTAATAATAAAGTCTTGTATTGCTTGTAGGTTTGATAAATTATTATACATATTTTTAAAGAAGCTTGGATCATCATTATTTGGACCGTATAGGTTAATAAGCCATATCTGTTTATTGTCCAATAACATATTTAAAATCATTTTCTACCTTGAGGATCTGTTTGGACAATTTGCACATTCGGATCAAAAATTATTGTTAATTAATATCATCATCCCTTTTGAGTTTCTTTGCCCATGGGAGAAATATATTTCACCCCCCTCATTCCTTTTTCCACACAACTTCATCTAAAATTGTTGAATGAGTTTCCTGTGAACAATAGATATTATATTCCTTTTCTTTTAGCCAGGTAAATACTGCTTGTCTTTTCTTATTATCTGCTAAGCCATTACAATTATAGCTAGCTTATTTCACCATTTACCATAAGGAGATAACAGTTTCAGTTCTATTTATCATAATATATGTTTATAAATGTACCATTAAAAAGTGCCATAGTAATTGAGTGTCCATATAACCATGATATTTGTCCTCCACTATTCTACCTGCTAAGCCCTCATCCTTGAGATGTTTCTACAACTTTACTGGAGGCCACCTGTGGTAAATTCAATTGATTGGACATGATTTGGAAAGGCACACACCTGTCTATTCAGTGCCTTCAGAAAATATTCAAACCCCTTGACTTTTTCCAAATTTTGTTACCTTACAATTAAAATCTTTGGCCTGAATGCCAAGTGTCAATTCAGGAGGAAACCTGGCACCATCCCCACGGTGAAGCAAGGTGGTTGCAGCATCATGCTGTGGAGATGTTTTTCAGCGGCAGGGACAAGAAGACTAGTCAGGAATCGAGGCAAAGATGAACGGAGCAAAGTACAGAGAGATCCTTGATGAAAACCTTTTCCTGTATCATTTTTAGTCAATATGATTTTTGCAACGTAAGCTTTCGAGTTGTGTAGTCCACTTGTGTAGCTAGCAGGACTGACTTTGTGTTAGCTAGCCAACGTTTAATTACTTATGCGTTAAGAAAGGAACTAGACACGGACACGAATGATCCATTGGTAGTTTGTTGTAACCAAGTATTGGTGCTAACCGTGTTACAGGATGCTAGCATGCTAGTTAGCTACGGCGTCATAGGACACGGTGCACTGGGTGGGTTTCACGGAAGAATACTGTACCAAGTTATCTGCTGAATAAACTAAGTTTGAGCCTATTCCTGGAAACATTGAACCACTGTAGTTTACATCAATTATAATTTCTAAGTGGAAGTTGGAAAAGTTATATTTGAGTGTTTCAGTGAATGGTTAGTGACGGAGGCCCTGCTCTCTCGCTTCCCCAGTTGTTTAGTTAATTTTCATTCCAATCTCCTTTGCATTAGCGTAGCCTCTCCTGTAGCCTGTCAACTATGCGTCTGTCTATCCCTGTTCTCTCCTCTCTGCACAGGCCACACAAATGCTTCACACCGCATGGCCGCTGCCATTCTAACCTGGTGCTCCCAGCGCGCACGACCCACGTGGAGTTCCAGGTCTCCGGCAGCCTCTGGAACTGCCGGTCTGCGGCCAACAAGGCAGAGTTCATCTCAGCCTATGCTACCCTCCAGTCCCTCGACTTCTTGGCGCTGACAGAAACATGGATTATCACAGAAAACACTGCTACTCCTACTGCTCTCTCCTCGTCTGACCACGTGTTCTCGCATACCCCGAGAGCATCTGGTCAGCGGGGTGGCGGGACTGGAATCCTCATCTCTCCCAAGTGGACATTCACTCTTTCTCCCCTGGCCCATCTGTCTATCTCCTCCTTTGAATTCCATGCTGTCACAATCACTAGCCCATTCAAGCTTAACATCCCTATCATTTATCGCCCTCCAGGTTCCCTTGGAGAGTTCATCAATGAGCTTGACGCCTTGATAAGTTCCTTTCCTGAGGATGGCTCACCCCTCACAATTCTGGGTGACTTTAACCTCCCCACGTCTACCTTTGACTCATTTCTCTCTGCCTCCTTCTTTCCACTCCTCTCGTCTTTTGACCTCACCCTCTCACCGTCCCCCCCTACTCACAAGGCAGGCAATAGGCTTGACCTCATCTTTACTAGATGCTGTTCTTCTACCAATCTCACTGCAACTCCCCTCCAAGTCTCCGACCACTATCTTGTATCCTTTTCCCTCTCGCTCTCCTCCAACACTACTCACTCTGCCCCTACTCAGATGGTATTGCGCCGTCGCAACCTTCGCTCTCTCTCTCCTGCTACTTTCTCCTCTTCCATCCTATCATCTCTTCCCTCTGCTCAATCCTTCTCCAACCAATCTCCTGATTCTGCCTCCTCAACCCTCCTCTCCCCCCTTTCTGCATCCTTTGACTCTCTATGTCCCCTATCCTCCCGGCCGGCTCGGTCCTCCCCTCCTGCTCCGTGGCTTGACGACTCATTGCGAGCTCACAGAACAGGGCTCTGGGCAGTCAAGCGGAAATGGAGGAAAACTAGCCTCCCTGCGGACCTGGCATCTTTTCACTCCCTCCTCTCCACATTTTCTTCCTCTGTTTCTGCTGCTAAAGCCACTTTCTACCACTCTAAATTCCAAGCATCTGCCTCTAACCCTAGGAAGCTCTTTGCCACCTCCTCCTCCCTCCTGAATCCTCCTCCCCCCCTCCTCCCTCTCTGCGGACGACTTTGTCAACCATTTTGAAAAGAAGGTTGACGACATCCAATCCTCGTTTGTAAAGTCAAACGACACCGCTGGTCCTGCTCACATTGCCCTACCCTATGCTTTGACCTCTTTCTCCCCTCTCTCTCCAGATGAAATCTTGCGACTTGTGACGGCCGGCCGCTCAACAACCTGCCCGCTTGACTCTATCCCCTCCTCTCTTCTCCAGACCATTTCCGGAGACCTTCTCCCTTACCTCACCTCGCTCATCAACTCATCCTTGACCGCTGGCTACGTCCCTTCCGTCTTAAAGAGAGCGAGAGTTGCACCCCTTCTCAAAAAACCTACACTCCATCCCTCCGATGTCAACAACTACAGACCAGTATCCCTTCTTTCTTTCCTCTCCAAAACTCTTGAGCGTGCCGTCCTTGGCCAGCTCTCTTGTTATCTCTTTCAGAATGACCTTCTTGATCCAAATCAGTCAGGTTTCAAGACTGGTCATTCAACTGAGACTGCTCTTCTCTGTGTCACGGAGGCTCTCCGCACTGCTAAAGCTAACTCTCTCTCCTCTGCTCTCATCCTTCTAGACCTATCTGCTGCCTTTGATACTGTGAACCATCAGATCCTCCTCTCCACCCTCTCCGAGTTGGGCATCTCCGGCGCGGCTCACTCTTGGATTGCATCCTAACTGACAGGTCGCTCCTACCAGGTGGCATGGCGAGAATCCGTCTCCGCACCACGTGCTCTTACCACTGGTGTCCCCCAGGGCTCAGTTCTAGGCCCTCTCCTATTCTCGCTATACACCAAGTCACTTGGCTCTGTCATATCCTCACATGGTCTCTCCTATCATTGCTACGCAGACGACACACAATTAATCTTCTCCTTTCCCCCTTCTGATAACCAGGTGGTGAATCGCATCTCCGCAGGGCTGGCAGACATATCAGTGTGGATGACGGATCAGCACCTCAAGCTGAACCTCGGCAAGACGGAGCTGCTCTTCCTCCCGGGGAAGGACTGCCCGTTCCATGATCTCGCCATCACGGTTGACAACTCCATTGTGTCCTCCTCCCAGAGTGCTAAGAGCCTTGGCGTGACCCTGGACAACCCCCTGTCGTTCTCTGCTAACATCAAGGCGGTGACCCGATCCTGTAGGTTCACGCTCTACAACATTCGCAGAGTACGACCCTGCCTCACACAGGAAGCGGCGCAGGTCCTAATCCAGGCACTTGTCATCTCCCGTCTGGATTACTGCAACTCGCTGTTGGCGTGGCTCCCTGCCTGTGCCATCAAACCCCTACAACTCATCCAGAACGCCGCAGCCCGTCTGGTGTTCAACCTTCCCAAGTTCTCTCACGTCACCCTGCTCCTCCGCACACTCCACTGGCTTCCAGTTGAAGCTCGCATCTGCTACAAGACCATGGTGCTTGCCTACGGAGCTGTGAGGGGAACGGCACCTCCGTACCTTCAGGCTCTGATCAGTCCCTACACCCAAAGAAGGGCACTGCGTTCATCCACCTCTGGCCTGCTCGCCGCCCTACCTCTGCGGAAGCACAGTTCCCGCTCAGCCCAGTCAAAACTGTTCGCTGCTCTGGCACCCCAATGGTGGAACAAGCTCCCTCACGACGCCAGGACAGCGGAGTCAATCACCACCTTCCGGAGACACCTGAAACCCCACCTCTTTAAGGAATACCTGGGATAGGATTAAGTAATCCTTCTACCCCCCCCCCCCCCCCCAAAAAAAAAATATATAGATGTACTATTGTAAAGTGGTTGTTCCACTGGATATCATAAGGTGAATGCACCAATTTGTAAGTCGCTCTGGATAAGAGCGTCTGCTAAATGACGCCTTCCAGAAGGACAACCATCTCTGCAGCACTCCACCAATCAGGCCTTTATGGTAGAGTGGCCAGACGGAAGCCACTCCTCAGTAAAAGGCACATTACAGCCCATTTGGAGTTTGCCAAAAGGCACCTAAAGACTCCCAGACCATGAGAAACAAGATTCTCTGGTCTGCTGAAACCAAGATTGAACTCTTTGGCCTGAATGCCAAGCTTCACATCTGGAGGAAACCTGGCACCATCCCTACGGTGAAGCATGGTGGTGGCAGCATCATGCTGTGGGGATGTTTTTCAGCGGGCAGGGACTGGGAGACTAGTCAGGATCGGAGGAAAGATGTACAGTAGAGTATCGAGAGATCCTTGATGGGTGGGTCCTATCTTGTCTGTCCTGCCTGTGGTCGGGGTTTGAGGTGTCCTGTTATGTTGGCTTTTCTCACACTCCTCCTTCAGCTGGGCTGTTTCTCCTCTCTCACCACAGTCCAGAGTGCTGATATGTCTCTCCCCTCCTGTTGAAGTTGTCTCATTACAGTTCAGAGCTATGTCTTTCTCCCTCTTCAGCTCTCTGGGTCTGCATTTTGTACTGGTCTTTTTAGGGTTTGTGCTGTAAGGAATGTGTTGAATCACTGAGTTCTACAAGCTCCAACTCCAACTGGGTTCATTTATCTCTCAAATTGGAAATCTCATCAAAATGGCGGAGCAGCGCTGTTGTGAGATCTCGGTCTGCTCAATGCTAGGGTGGGGGGACTCTCCTCTCGGGGCTGCTCGTCTGTGGGGCTGTATGGATGGGGGGGGGGGTCTTCACCAGGGGTGAGCTTTTCATGCTGTGCTCTCTCTTTGATCCTGTAAAAGTCCTGCCGAATTTGGCCTGCACCATTCATGTTTCAGACAGTTTCCACCCTGGGTTAATACCCTCTCTCTTGAAAGAGGGGTACTGTGTTCTTATGGCTTCTTGCCATTCCAGGAGCTGTGTGGAAGACATGTGTTTACGTTCCCATTCTTGTAGGTCCAGTGTGGCTCAGTTGGTAGAGCATGGCACTTGCATCGCCAGGGTTGTGGGTTCGATTCCCACGAGGGACCAGTATGAAAAAAAAAGTACAGAGAAATGAATGCACTCGCTATTGCAAGTCACTCTGGGAAAGAACATCTGGTTAACGACTGACATGTAAATCCAACTACCCAGCTCTCCTAGCCCGTATCTCTCCCCCCCAACTACCCAGCTCTCCTAGTCCGTATCTCTCCCCCCCAACTACCCAGCTCTCCTAGTCCGTATCTCTCCCCCCCAACTACCCAGCTCTCCTAGTCTGTATCTCTCCCCCCAACTACCCAGCTCTCCTAGCCCGTATCTCTCCCCCCCAACTACCCAGCTCTCCTAGTCTGTATCTCTCCCCCCCAACTACCCAGCTCTCCTAGTCTGTATCTCTCCCCCCAAACTACCCAGCTCTCCTAGTCTGTATCTCTCCCCCTCAACTACCCAGCTCTCTCCCCCAACTACCCAGCTCTCCTAGTCTGTATCTCTCCCCCCCAACTACCCAGCTCTCCTAGTCTGTATCTCTCCCCCCCAACTACCCAGCTCTCCTAGTCTGTATCTCTCCCCTCAACTACCCAGCTCTCCTAGTCTGTATCTCTCCCCCCCAACTACCCAGCTCTCCTAGTCTGTATCTCTCCCCCCCAACTACCCAGCTCTCCTAGTCTGTATCGCTCCCCCAACTACCCAGCTCTCCTAGTCTGTATCTCTCCCCCCCAACTACCCAGCTCTCCTAGTCTGTATCTCTCCCCCACAACTACCCAGCTCTCCTAGTCCGTATCTCTCCCCCCCAACTACCCAGCTCTCCTAGTCTGTATCTCTCCCCCCAACTACCCAGCTCTCCTAGTCTGTATCTCTCCCCCCCCAACTACCCAGCTCTCCTAGTCTGTATCTCTCCCCCCACCTACCCAGCTCTCCTAGTCTGTATCTCTCCCCCCCAACTACCCAGCTCTCCTAGTCTGTATCTCTCCCCCCAACTACCCAGCTCTCCTAGTCTGTATCTCTCCCCCCCAACTACCCAGCTCTCCTAGTCTGTATCTCTCCCCCTCAACTACCCAGCTCTCCTAGTCTGTATCTCTCCCCCCCAACTACCCAGCTCTCCTAGTCTGTATCTCTCCCCCCAACTACCCAGCTCTCCTAGTCTGTATCTCTCCCCCCAACTACCCAGCTCTCCTAGTCTGTATCTCTCCCCCCCAACTACCCAGCTCTCCTAGTCTGTATCTCTCCCCCTCAACTACCCAGCTCTCCTAGTCTGTATCTCTCCCCCCAACTACCCAGCTCTCCTAGTCTGTATCTCTCCCCCCAACTACCCAGCTCTCCTAGTCTGTATCTCTCCCCCCCAACTACCCAGCTCTCCTAGTCTGTATCTCTCCCCCCAAACTACCCAGCTCTCCTAGTCTGTATCTCTCCCCCTCAACTACCCAGCTCTCTCCCCCCCAACTACCCAGCTCTCCTAGTCTGTATCTCTCCCCCCCAACTACCCAGCTCTCCTAGTCTGTATCTCTCCCTCAACTACCCAGCTCTCCTAGTCTGTATCTCTCCCCCCCAACTACCCAGCTCTCCTAGTCTGTATCTCTCCCCCCCAACTACCCAGCTCTCCTAGTCTGTATCTCTCCCCCCAACTACCCAGCTCTCCTAGTCTGTATCTCTCCCCCCAACTACCCAGCTCTCCTAGTCTGTATCTCTCCCCCACAACTACCCAGCTCTCCTAGTCCGTATCTCTCCCCCCCAACTACCCAGCTCTCCTAGTCTGTATCTCTCCCCCCAACTACCCAGCTCTCCTAGTCTGTATCTCTCCCCCCAACTACCCAGCTCTCCTAGTCTGTATCTCTCCCCCCCAACTACCCAGCTCTCCTAGTCTGTATCTCTCCCCCCAACTACCCAGCTCTCCTAGTCTGTATCTCTCCCCCCAACTACCCAGCTCTCCTAGTCTGTATCTCTCCCCCCAACTACCCAGCTCTCCTAGTCTGTATCTCTCCCCCTCAACTACCCAGCTCTCCTAGTCTGTATCTCTCCCCCCAACTACCCAGCTCTCCTAGTCTGTATCTCTCCCCCCAACTACCCAGCTCTCCTAGTCTGTATCTCTCCCCCCCAACTACCCAGCTCTCCTAGTCTGTATCTCTCCCCCCCAACTACCCAGCTCTCCTAGTCTGTATCTCTCCCCCCAACTACCCAGCTCTCCTAGTCTGTATCTCTCCCCCTCAACTACCCAGCTCTCCTAGTCTGTATCTCTCCCCCCCAACTACCCAGCTCTCCTAGTCTGTATCTCTCCCCCCAACTACCCAGCTCTCCTAGTCTGTATCTCTCCCCCCAACTACCCATCTCTCCCCCAAATAGCCCTCATATATCCTCCCCAGCTCTACACAACCTCATATATCAACCCTACTTCAGCTCTCCTAGTCCTTCTCTCCCCCCTAAATACACAGCTCTCCTAGACCCCATCTTTCCCACTGCTACCCAGTTATTCTTGTCCTTATCTCTGCCCTAGCCCCCATCTCTCTCCCTAACTAGCCAGCTCTCCAAGACCCCATCTCTCACCCAAGCTTCCTAACTCTCCCAGCTCTCCCATCCCTGATATATTCACCCCACCCCCATGATGACCATAAATCCACTCATAAGGTGCAGGTGTACTAAAGTGCACATAGATCTCCCTAAAGTAACGCCCTCCTCCCTCCCTCCATCCTCCCTCCTCCATCCTCCATCCTCCTCCCTCCATCCTCCCTCCTCCCTCCCCCTCCCTCCATCCATCCTCCCTCCTCCACCCTCCACCCTCCAAAGTGCATCAAAGGAAGGTCTTGCTTATAACACTCAGCATATGCTGTACAGTGAACAAAGGATAAAGAATAGATTGGAAGGGAGGCTGGTGGTAGGTACACACGCACACACATCAGTGATATTATCAACATAGATGACTCCTCAGCAGTGATGTTATCATTATACTAACGTAGATGACAATCTGGTGAGAACGTGCTGATGAAAGATACATTCCCCCTCTCTGCCTCACTGTTCTCTAAATACACCATATGTGGCTGCCTCCTCCGTGGCATGCAGGAGGAGAGGGGGAGGAGTGGAGGAGGGGAGGGGGGAGGAGGGGGAGGGGAGGAGTGGAGGAGGGGAGGGGAGGAGTGGAGGAGGGGAGGGGGAGGAGTGGAGGAGGGGGAGGGGGAGTGGAGGAGGGGAGGGGAGGAGTGGAGGAGGGGAGGGGGAGTGGAGGAGGTGAGGGGGAGTGGAGGGGAGGGGGAGGAGGAGGGGAGGGGAGGAGGGGGAGTGGGGGAGGGGGAGGAGTGGAGGAGGTGAGGGGAAGTGGAGGGGAGGGGGAGGAGGAGGGGAGGGGAGGAGGGGGGAGGGGAGGAGGAGTGGAGGAGGGGAGCAGATCTGTCTAACGGTTCTGCTCTCGCCGTGCAGTGCAGACAACAATGCAACAGAGACTAATCACCTAAACCCAGAGATCCACAGTCCACCACCACCAGCACACTGCTGCCCCTCCTCTCCCCACCTCAGACACACTTAACCCCTCTTCGGGTGGCCGCTTGGTTCGGGGGCCGCTTGGTTCGGGGGCCGCTTGGTTCGGGGGCCGTTTTGATGGACATATGTTTTTTAAATTGGATAAAATCAGACACACAAAGCTACAAAATGCTATATCACGTTTTACAGTTGAGGAACAGTGCGAAAGTTGCTAAACTTTTGAGAAAATGACCTTTGAATGTTTTGGTAGCAACTGGAGAGCTCTTCTTTGTCTACACCCATTCAGCATCGTTCACACACTCTTAAGCTTAGCCCGACCAATCTCTTTAAGAACAAATTCTTATTTACAATGACGGCCGAACCTTAACGACGCCCTATGGGACTCCCAATCGCGACCGGATGTGATGCAGCCTGGATTCCAACTAGGTACTCTAGCACTTAGATGCAGTACCTTAGACCACTGAACCAGGGTCTGTAGTGACGCCTCCAGCACTGAGATGCAGGGCCTTAGACCGCTGAACCAGGGTCTGTAGTGACACCTCTAGCACTGAGATGCAGTGCCTTAGACCGCTGAACCAGGGTCTGTAGTGATGCCTCCAGCACTGAGATGCAGAGCCTTAGACCGCTGAACCAGGGTCTGTAGTGACACCTCCAGCACTGAGATGCAGTGCCTTAGACCGCTGAACCAGGGTCTGTAGTGACACCTCCAGCACTGAGATGCAGTGCCTTACACCACTGAACCAGGGTCTGTAGTGACGCCTCTAGCCGCTGAACCAGGGTCTGTAGTGACGCCTCCAGCACTGAGATGCAGAGCCTTAGACCGCTGAACCAGGGTCTGTAGTGACACCTCCAGCACTGAGATGCAGTGCCTTACACCACTGAACCAGGGTCTGTAGTGACGCCTCCAGCACTGAGATGCAGTGCCTTAGATTCTTGCATAGTGGAGTCTTTTGTTTAGACATGTAGCTAGCTAGCTAAACAATGAACCATAATCCCAACTCATAACGTTACCACCCTGCATGAATCTGCAGGTAGCTAACCAACCAGGTTCAATGTTAGCTAGCTACCATTAGGCTATAACTAGTCAAGCAAATGGCTCTGAGATTCGCATTTTGATTTAAAACAACAACAAAACATTACGTTCAAATGGCTCGTGTGAAGTAGTGACCGGCGACATATGCCCTATTTCCTGAAACGGGCATCTGGTTACATTACTTAAGTCACTGGGGCGGCAGGTAGCCTAGTGGTTAGAGCGTTGGATTAGTAACCGAAAGGTTGCAAGAACGAATCCCTGAGCTGACAAGGTAGAAATCTGTCGTTCTGCCCCTGAACAAGGCAGTTAACCCACTTTTCCCCGGCAGGCCGTCATTGTAAAATAAATTCTTAACTGACTTGCCTCGTTAAATAAAGATAAAATAAAAATAATTACAAACAGAACAACTCTCAGGGATGAAGGGGCTTGCAATTAACCCTTCACTTCAATTAACCCTGACTTCAATTAACCCTTCACTTCAATTAATCCTTCAATTAACCTTTCACTTCAATTAACCCTTCACTTCAATTAATCCTTCAATTAACCTTTCACTTCAATTAACCCTTCACTTCAATTAACCCTTCACTTCAATTAACCCTTCACTTCAATTAACCCTTCACTTCAATTAACCCTGACTTAATTAATCCTTCAATTAACCTTTCACTTCAATTAACCCTTCACTTCAATTAATCCTTCAATTAACCTTTCACTTCAATTAACCCTTCACTTCAATTAACCCTTCACTTCAATTAACCCTTCACGTCAATTAACCATTCAGTTATTTGTTGGAAACAAACCTGAAGTGATTTGTATGTGTCCCAAATATCACCCCATTCCCTATATAGTGCACAACCCCGACCAGGGTGTGTAAAGTATTTACATTCCTACACATGCCAAGTAAACATACTGTACCCTACCATATGGTAGTCTCATGTAAACATACTGTAGCCTACCATTTGGTACTCATGTAAACATACTGCAGCCTACCATATGGTACTCATGTAAACATACTGCAGCCTACCTTATGGTACTCATGTAAACATACTGCAGCCTACCTTATGGTACTCATGTAAACATACTGTAGCCTACCATATGGTACTCATGTCTAGTAAACATACTTTATCCTACCATATGGTACTCATGTCTAGTAAACATACTGTAGCCTACCATATGGTACTCATGTAAACATACTGTAGCCTACCTACCATATGGTACTCATGTACACATACTGTAGCCTACCTTATGGTACTCTCATGTAAACATACTGTAGCCTACCTTATGGTATTCATGCCTAGTAAACATACTGTAGCCTACCATATGGTACTCATGTAAACATACTGTAGCCTACCTTATGGTATTCATGTAAACATACTGTAGCCTACCATATGGTACTCATGTAAACATACTGTAGCCTACCATATGGTACTCATGTAAACATACTGTAGCCTACCATATGGTACTCATGTAAACATACTGTACCCTACCATATGGTACTCATGTAAACATACTGTACCCTACCATATGGTACTCATGTAAACATACTGTACCCTACTATATGGTACTCATGTAAACATACTGTACCCTACCATATGGTACTCATGTAAACATACTGTAGCCTACCATATGGTAGTCATGCCTAGTAAACATACTTTAGCCTACCTTATGGTATTCATGTAAACATACTGTAGCCTACCATATGGATCTCATTCATGAAAACTGTCAGAAAAATAAAACCCTCCCCAACAATGATACAAAAATGATACCGTCCTCCCCCAAAATGAGGAACGGTCTTATGAGGAACAGTCTGAGAGAGAGATGTGTGAGATATTACAGTTAAAACAGGGTGTCTGTGAGAAAGCGCCTCAAGGCTAAAAGAGATTCATAGACACAGAACCCTGCAGGGGAATGAAAGAGATAAGAGACTAGTCAGGCATAAAGGAACTTGGGGAGTGGAAAATTACTGCTGAGCCCTTAGAAAACACTGGAACTATTGTTCTCTCCTGCAAGTTTTTTATAGCTGTATATGCATGGGCTTGGTCTCATGAGTAGAAGGTGTTGACGTAGGCAGTTACATCATTAGGGGTCGACAGCAAGCTTATTAAAGCAACTTGGACCCTTTTCCTATTTTGCAGAACTTACTCGGAAAACATGCGTGCCATGTTCCCATTGGTCAACTTCTGTCTGCAACTGCATTAATAAATGAATGATTGATTTACTTAAAGATATCGTCTGACTGCTGATTTCACCAATAAGCAAATGATTGATAAGGAACAGGGAACTTACCCCAACAAGTCCATCCTCTACCATGGCAGGGTATTTCAGAAGTGTTGGGAGTCATTTTTATGTGAGGTGCCAGCACAATGTGCCATCGTAGTGGAAAGACACACACCATTAATAATCCTCACCCATTGGACTCACCCCTCTGAGATTCATCCCTCTCTCCTCCATCCTTCTATCCTCCATCCCTCTATCCTCTCTCCTCCATCCCTCTCTCCTCCATCCCTCTCTCCTCCATCCTTCTATCCCTCCATCCCTCTATCCTCTCTCCTCCATCCCTCTCTCCTCCATCCCTCTATCCTCTCTCCTCCATCCCTCTCTCCTCCATCCCTCTATCCTCTCTCCTCCATCCCTCTCTCCTCCATCCCTCTATCCTCCATCCCTCTATCCTCTCTCCTCCATCCCTCTCTCCTCTATCCTCCATCCCTCTCTCCTCTCTCCCTCTCTCCTCTCTCCTCCATCCCTCTCTCCTCCATCCCTCTATCCTCCATCCCGTCTCCTCTCTCCTCCATCCCTCTATCCTCCATCCCTCTCTCCTCTCTCCTCCATCCTTCTATCCCTCCATCCCTCTCTCCTCTCTCCTCCATCCCTCTCTACTCTATCCTCCATCCCGCTATCCTCCCTCCTCCATCCCTCTCTCCTCCATCCCCCTCTCCTCCATCCATCCTGCTCTCCTCCATCTCTCTAGCCCTCTCTCCTCCATCCCTCTCTCCCTCCATCCCTCTCTCCTCTCACCTCCATCCATCCATCCATCCATCCATCCATCCATCCATCCATCCTTCTCTCCTCCATCTCTCCAGCCCTCTCTCCTCCATCCCTCTCTGCTTCACCCCTCCGTCCCCTCTTCTCCATCCCTCCATCCCGCTCTCCTCTCTAATCCATCCCTTTCTCCTCCATTCCCCTGTTCTCCATCCCTCCATCCCCATCTCCACTGTCCTCCATCCCTCTCTCCTCCATCCATCCACCCCCTCTCCTCCATCCCTCTCTCCTCCATCCGTTTGTCCTGTATCCCCACATCCCTCTCTCCTCTGTCCGTCTATCCCTCCATCCCTCTCTCCACCATCCATCCATCCCTCTCCTCCATCTCTCCAGCCCTCTGTCCTCCATCCCTCTCTGCCCCATCCCTCCACCCCCCTCTCCTCCATCCCTCCATCCCCCTCTCCTCCATCCCTCTCTCCTCCATTCCCCTGTACTCCATCCCTCCATCGCCCTCTCCACTCTCCTCCATCCCTCTCTCCTCCATCCCTCCACCCCCCTCTAAACTCTCCTCCATCCCTCCATCCCCCTCTCCTCTCCATCCCCCTCTCCTCCATCCCTCTCTCTTCCATCCCTCCATCCCCCATCCCCCTCTCCTCCATCCCCATCTTCTCCATCCCTCCATCCCCTCTCCTCCATCCCTCCATCCCTCTCTCCTCTCTATTCAATCACCCTCTCCTCCATCCCTCCATCCCCCTCTCATCCATCCCTCTCTCCTCCATCCCTCCATCCCCATCTCCTCCTCTCCTCCATCCATCTCTCCTCCATCCCCCTCTCCACCATCCCTCTCTCCTCCATCCCTCCATCCCTCTCTCCTTCTCTCCTCCATCTGTCTCTCCTCCAACCCTCTCTCATCCATCCCTCCATCCCCCTCTCCACCATCCCTCTCTCCTCCATCCCTCCATCCCTCTCTCCTTCTCTCCTCCATCCGTCTCTCCTCCATCCCTCTCTCATCCATCCATCTATCCCCTTTTCTCCATCCCTCCATCTCTCCACCCCTCTCCTCTCTCCTCCATTCCTCCATCCCTCTCTCAATCCCTCCATCCCTCTCTCCTCTCCTCCATCCCTCCATGTCTCTCTCCTCATCCCCCACCTCTTCCTCTCCTCCATCCCTCTCTTGTTGTCCTGGTTTCCAGTGGTTTGCAGAAGAGGATGTCTTCCTTAATTGATCCCACATAAACGAAATGGACATATACCAGGAGCTGTGCCAGGCCCTCCACGTCTGTTGACTCATCCAGCTGTAAAGCATAGAATTCACTGACTTGTATGGGAAGCAGTAATTGTTTCAAAACATCTCCTGCCATGTTTTTTTGGCCTCTTCCCTTAGCATTGTCCCATCCATATCTGTGGCTGCAGGAAGAATTAAGTCCTCCACAATAGTATGGGGCTTGCTTCTCCTAGCCACTCGGTAGCTCACCATATAAGATGATTATAGACCCTTCTTATTAATGGTATCTGTTGCTTTTATACATTTCTTACTACTCGAAAGTCATCTTAATTCTCACTCAAAAAAAACTCCTGTGGCTTACTTTTCAAATTGGCATGTTTTGTTTATAAATGTCTGCGCAAGAGTGAAGGTTTTATCGAGTTGTGAGATAGTACTTTTGCACATACAACACACCATGGCTGAGGATTTGCAGGTGTAGTACTGCTGGTAGTAGCAGGTGTAGTACTGCTGGTAGTAGCAGGTGTAGTACTGCTGGTAGTAGCAGGTGTAGTACTGCTGGTAGTAGCAGGTGTAGTACTGCTGGTAGTAGCAGTACTACCAGTAGAGCTGGTATGTGTCTCTATGGACCCGGCCGTACCTTTTTTAACCATTTGTGAACCGATTCTGGAAACTAGGCTAAATACTAAATATGTCGGAAGTCACAACGTAAACATTTTTCGTTTTTTTGGTTTGTTGGTTAACCTGTTAGGGCTAGGGGGCAGTATTGACACGGCTGGATAAAAAACATACCCGATTTAATCTGGTTACCACTCCTACCCAGTAACTAGAATATGCATATACTTATTACATATGGATAGAAAACACCCTAAAGTTTCTAAAACTGTTTGAATGGTGTCTGTGAGTATAACAGAACTCAAATGGCAGGTCGGTCAAAACCTGAGAGATTCCTTTACAGGAAGTGGCCTGTCTGACCATTTCTTGAACTTCTTTTCCATCTCTATCTTTTACTAAGGATCTCTGCTCTAACGTGACACTTCCCACGGCGCTCAGAGCCCGGGAAAAAACAGAATGTCGTCATTCCAGCCCCAGGCTGAAACACATTATCGCCTTTCTCAAGTGGCCGATCAAGGGACTCTGGGCTTATGCGCGTGACCCGACCGCCCCCTGCCTTTGTGATTTTTTCTCTGTTTGCCGAAAAGGAGATTCCCTGTCGGAATATTATCGCTTTTCTACGAGAAAAATGGCGTAAAAATTGATTTTAAACAGCGGTTGACATGCTTCGAAGTACGGTAATGGAATATTTAGAATTTTATTGTCACGAATTGCGCCATGCGCGCGACACTTCTTTACCATTTCGGATAGTGTCTGGAACGCACGAACAAAACGCCGTTATTCGGATATAACGATGGATTATTTTGGACCAAACCAACATTTGTTATTGAAGTAGCAGTCCTGGGTGTGCATTCTGACGAAGACAACAAAAGGTAATGAAACTTTTATAATAGTAAATATGATTATGGTGAGTGCTAAACTTGCCGGGTGTCTAAATAGCTAGCCCGTGATGGCCGGGCTATGTACTTAGAATATTGCAAAATGTGCTTTCACCAAAAAGCTATTTTAAAATCGGACATATCGAGTGCATAGAGGAGGTCTGTATCTATAATTCTTAAAATAATTGTTATGCTTTTTGTGAACGTTTATCGTGAGTAATTTAGTAAAATGTTAGCGAATTCCCCGGAAGTATGCTAGTTCTGAACGTCACATGCTAATGTAAAAAGCTGGTTTTTGATATAAATATGAACTTGATTGAACAAAACATGCATGTATTGTATAACATAATGTCCTAGGGTTGTCATCTGATGAAGATCATCAAAGGTGAGTGCTGCATTTAGCTGTCTTCTGGGTTTTGGTGACATTATATGCTGGCTTGAAAAATGGGTGTCTGATTATTTCTGGCTTGGTACTCTGCTGACATAATCTAATGTTTTGCTTTCGTTGTAAAGCCTTTTTGAAATCGGACAGTGTGGTTAGATTAACGAGAGTCTTGTCTTTAAATAGCTGTAAAATAGTCATATGTTTGAGAAATTGAAGTAATAGGATTTTTAAGGTTTTGAAAATCGCGCCACAGGCTGCAAGTGGCTGTTACGTAGGTGGGACGAATTCGTCCCGCCTAGCCCAGAGAGGTTAATGTTAGCTAGCTAGCATTGAACCTGTTTGGTTAGCTCCCAGCACTGTGGCATTGTTGGCACTGTGCATTGTTGTTTAACTAGCTAACATTAGCTGCTCGTTACGTGATGGCTAGTGTCAGTAAACGTCTGCAAAAAAAAGCGTAATGAAAATGCTGACAGCTGTTTTAATGTTATCCAATCATCGGCTAGAGCGTCAAGTGTGCGCTTCGAGAGCGAAACGAGATTAAAGCTTAAGAGGGTGTGAACGATGCTGAATGGATGTAGACTAAGAAGAGCTCTCCAGGAGGCACCAAAACATTCAAAGGCCATTTACCAAAACAGCCATTTTCTCAAAAGTGAATTTACAAATTCATCAACTTCAAAAAGCAGAATTACATTCCCATTGTTCCTCAACTGTAGTTTATGATATACCATTTTGTAGCTCTGAGTCTCTACTTTTATCCAATGTAAATAACACCATTACAAATTTTGCTACAGAAGACCGAATGCAAGTGGTGAGTCACATTTATAAATTTTCGAGCAAACAGAATGAGCAGCAGCTACATTTGGCTACATGCAGACAGTTAGTGGAATTCCCTCGAGAGAAACAGATACAGTGAGGGAAAAAAGTATAAGATCCCCTGCTGATTTTGTACGTTTGCCCACTGACAAAGAAATGATCAGTCTATAATTTTAATGGTAGGTTTATTTGAATAGTGAGACAGAATAACAACAACAAAAATCCAGAAAAACAGGTAACGAGCTGAGATTAGGAGCACACTCTTAAAGGGAGATGTAGTAGAGAAATGGGAGATGTAGGTCAACCAATATGGAGGAGGAGAGGAGAAGAGGAGAGCAGGAGAGGAGAAGAAGAGAAGAGGAGGGGAGGAGAGGAGAAGAGGAGCAGGAGAAAAGAGAAGAGGAGGAGGAGGAGGAGGAGGAGAGGAGAAGAGGAGGAGGAGAGGAGAAGAGGAGGAGAGGAGAGGAGGAGGAGGAGGAGAGGAGGTGGAGGAGATGAGAAGAGGAGCAGGAGAGGAGAAGGGGAAACAGTGTATGTTTGTCATTATGGTGCGCATCTAAAAGTACTACCGAGTGTAATGCAGTCAGTCTCCTAGAGATATCCCAGATGGCCCACACAACTCCTCTCCTAGAGAGACATCTCCCAGATGGCCCACACAACTCCTCTCCTAGAGAGACATCTCCCAGATGGCCCACACAACTCCTCTCCTGGATATCTCCCAGATGGCCCACACAACTCCTCTCCTAGAGAGATATCTCCCAGATGGCCCACACAACTCCTCTCCTGGATATCTCCCAGATGGCCCACACAACTCCTCTCCTGGATATCTCCCAGATGGCCCACACAACTCCTCTCCTGGATATCTCCCAGATGGCCCACACAACTCCTCTCCTAGAGAGATATCTCCCAGATGGCCCACACAACTCCTCTCCTAGAGAGATATCTCCCAGATGGCCCACACAACTCCTCTCCTAGAGAGATATCTCCCAGATGGCCCACACAACTCCTCTCCTGGATATCTCCCAGATGGCCCACACAACTCCTCTCCTGAGATATCTCCCAGATGGCCCACACAACTCCTCTCCTGAGATATCTCCCAGATGGCCCACACAACTCCTCTCCTAGATATCTCCCAGATGGCCCACACAACTCCTCTCCTAGAGAGATATCTCCCAGATGGCCCACACAACTCCTCTCCTAGAGAGATATCTCCCAGATGGCCCACACAACTCCTCTCCTAGATAGACATCTCCCAGATGGCCCACACAACTCCTCTCCTAGAGAGATATCTCCCAGATGGCCCACACAACTCCTCTCCTAGAGATATCTCCCAGATGGCCCACACAACTCCTCTCCTAGATATCTCCCAGATGGCCCACGCAACTCCTCTCCTAGAGATATCCCAGATGGCCCACACAACTCCTCTCCTGGATATCTCCCAGATGGCCCACACAACTCCTCTCCTGGATATCTCCCAAATGGCCCACACAACTCCTCTCCTAGAGCGATATCTCCCAGATGGCCCACACAACTCCTCTCCTAGAGAGATATCTCCCAGATGGCCCACACAACTCCTCTCCTGGATATCTCCCAGATGGCCCACACAACTCCTCTCCTGGATATCTCCCAGATGGCCCACACAACTCCTCTCCTGGATATCTCCCAGATGGCCCACACAACTCCTCTCCTAGAGAGACATCTCCCAGATGGCCCACACAACTCCTCTCCTGGATATCTCCCAGATGGCTCAAAACTTCTCTCCCCTCCCCTCCTCTCCTGGAGATATCCCAAATGGCCCACAGAACTCCTTCCCTCTCCTCTTCCCTCTCCTCCCCTCTCCTCTCCAGGCTGGGGGCACTGCCAGGGTGTGGGTGCGTGTGTCTGTGTGCGTGTGAGAGTGCCAGCCAGAACACACACACACAGCACAGACGGGAGACTTGGCAACGTGACTCTCCACAGAGGGCTCTTCTCTGCCAGGACAAAGGAGGAAGTTGCTAGAGGTCATTCCAGTGGTCATTCCAATGTTTTTCAGTCTCAGTCTACTTTACTTTATATTACCATGACCACCCTCTGTCTGTCTGTCTGTCTGTCTGTCTGTCTGTCTGTCTGTCTGTCTGTCTGTCTGTCTGTCTGTCTGTCTGTCTGTCTCCTGGGGCGGATGTGTGATTGAGCCTTTTGAAGATATTCACATTATAATATCATGTGAATATCAATATGAAGGATGTTGGCTTTTATGAATTAAAGTTCATTCAAGTTAAACAGATTTCTGCTGCTGCCCCTCAGGCTGTGCTCTGTGTCCCATGGGTTTTAGGAATAGTTTGGTTTTTGATCATTCCACTTTAAACCAGGACAAGAAACAAGATATGAACACCTTCCTTGTTCTGAAATCCTTTCTGTTGCTAGAAACAGATAAGATTAGCATTCCTGCAACATTATTTTTTTGAAATATAATTTGATGTCTGAGAAATTAAGCTAATTGATTGTATCCAAATCATTCATTTCAATTTATAGGATGAATTTACAGTATACTGAACAAAAATATAAACGCAACATGCAACAATTTCAAAGATTTTACTGAGTCAATTGAAATAAATTCATTAGGCCATAATCTATGAATTTCACATGACAGGGCAGGTTGCAGCCATGGGTGGGCCTTGGAGGGCATAGGCCCACCCACTTGGCAGCCAGACCCACCCACTGGGAAACCTGGCCCAGCCAATCAGAAGGAGTTTTTCCCAACAAAATGGCTTTATTACAGACAGAAATACTCCTCAGCATCCCCCGTCCCCGTCAGACGATCCAGCTGATGAAGAAGCCGGATGTGGAGGTCCTGGGTTGGCGTGGTGACATGTGGTCTGCGGTTGTGAGGCCGGTTGGATGTACTGTCAAATTCTCTAAAACGATGTTGGAGGCGGCTTATGGTAGAGAAATTAACATTTAATTCTCTGGCAAAAGCTCTGGTGAACATTCCTTCACTGCACTGACCTTAGGCCACTGCTGAACGGAACGCCACTGCTGAACGGAACGCCACTGCTGAACGGAACGCCACTGCTGAACGGAACGCCACTGCTGAACGGAACGCCACTGCTGAACGGAACGCCACTGTACTGACCTCAGTCTGGTCTGGTCTGGTCTGGTCTGATGTGTCTGGTCTGGTCGGGTGTGTCTGTCTGTCTGTCTGTCTGTCTGTCTTTCTGGTCTGATCTGGTCGGTCTGATCTGGTCTGTCTGGTCTGGTCTGCCTGGTGTGTTTGGTCTGTCTGCTGCATTGGTCCAGTGTACCTGTTGTACTGACTGGTACTAGCTGCCAGCCACAGCGTTTCTACATCCCTGTCCATGGCTCTGTTTGGAGAGAAGTGCTCCCCCAGGGCACTAAACAGAGAGAGAAAGGGAGAGAGACAGAGTCTGGTTGTAACCCGGAGTGTTAAGCTCCAGATTAGCAATGGGTTTCTTCTCCTCCTACATGATGAGGCAGCCAAAATACTGACCATGTGATGAGGCAGCCAAAATACTGACCATGTGATGAGGAAGCCAAAATACTGACCATGTGATGAGGCAGCCAAAATACTGACCATGTGATGAGGCAGCCAAAATACTGACCATGTGATGAGGCAGCCAAAATACTGACCATGTGATGAGGCAGCCAAAATACTGACCATGTGATGAGGCAGCCAAAATACTGACCA
This sequence comes from Salmo salar, assembly GCF_905237065.1. Lineage (NCBI taxonomy): Eukaryota > Metazoa > Chordata > Actinopteri > Salmoniformes > Salmonidae > Salmo > Salmo salar. The sequence goes on from NC_059455.1 coordinate 99,665,899, forward strand.
TGTGATGAGGCAGCCAAAATACTGACCATGTGATGAGGCAGCCAAAATACTGACCATGTGATGAGGCAGCTAAAATACTGACCATGTGATGAGGCAGCCAAAATACTGACCATGTGATGAGGCAGCCAAAATACTGACCATGTGATGAGGCAGCCAAAATACTGACCATGTGATGAGGCAGCCAAAATACTGACCATGTGATGAGGCAGCCAAAATACTGACCATGTGATGAGGCAGCTAAAATACTGACCATCTGATGAGGCAGCCAAAATACTGACCATCTGATGAGGCAACTAAAATACTGACCATGTGATGAGGCAGCTAAAATACTGACCATGTGATGAGGCTGCCAAAATACTGACCATCTGATGAGGCAGCCAAAATACTGACCATGTGATGAGGCAACTAAAATACTGACCATGTGATGAGGCAGCCAAAATACTGACCATGTGATGAGGCTGCCAAAATACTGACCATGTGATGAGGCAGCTAAAATACTGACCATGTGATGAGGCAGCTAAAATACTGACCATGTGATGAGGCAGCTAAAATACTGACCATGTGATGAGGCAGCTAAAATACTGACCATGTGATGAGGCAGCCAAAATCCTGACCATGTGATGAGGCAGCTAAAATACTGACCATGTGATGAGGCAGCTAAAATACTGACCATGTGATGAGGCAGCCAAAATACTGACCATCTGATGAGGCAGCTAAAATACTGACCATGTGATGAGGCAGCCAAAGATGTGCAGTGGTACGAGCAGGGTCCGAAATTGACAACCGCCAAGCGCCAAATGCGGGTAGATTTTCCGTTTGGCGAGTAAATCTCAGAAGGCTATGGCGGGTAAATGTTTGTACCAAAATAGTCATGTAATAAAATCTGGCATGATGGCTCTCGGTGGTGCAGTTGTAGAACCTTTTGAGGATCATAGGGCTCATGCCACATCTTTTCAGCCTCCTGAGGGGAAAGAGGTGCTGCCGCGCTGCCGTGCCCTCTTCGTGCCTGTCCGGGTCTGGGTGGATTATATTAGGTCCCAAGTGATGTGGACGCCAAGGAACTTGAAGCTCTCGACCCGCTCCACAACAGCCTCGTTGATGTGGATGGGGGTGTGCTCTCCCCTCTTTCTGCTATAGTCCATGATTAGCTCCTTGGTCTTAATGACATTGAGGGAGAGGTTGTTGTCTTTGCACCACACTGCCAGGTCTCTGACCTTCTCCCGATAAGCTGTCTCATTGTCATCGGTGATCAGGCCTACCACCGTCGTGTCGTCAGCAAAGTTGATGATGGTGTTGGAGTCATTGCGTGGCCACGCAGTCGTGGGTGAACAGGGAGTACAGGAGGGAACTGAGCATGAACCCCTGAGAGGCCCGCCGTGTTAAATGTCAGCGTGGCGAAGGTGTTCTAGCCTACTTTCACCACCTGGGGGCGGCTTGTCAGGAAGTCCAGGATTCCAGTTGTACAGGGAGGGGTTCAGACCCAGGATCCTTAGCTTGGTGATGAGCTTGGAGGGCAGTATGGTGTTGAACGTTGAGCTGTAGTCAATGAATAGCATTCTCATGTAGGTGTTCCTCTTGTCCAGGTGGGGAAGGGCGGTGTGGAGTGCGATAGAGATTGCGTCTGTGGATCTGTCGGGGCAGTATGCAAATTGGAGTGGGTCTAGGGTCGGGTGTCCAACACATTGTAATGGGAGATAGAGAGATGGGGGGGGGGGGGGAGTTAGTGATAGTGGGAATCGGACCGTATTTTTTCGACTTTCACCTAGTTTTACCTCAATCTGTAAGTTCCAAAGAAGGCATTCATGTATGAAAGTTCACCTCTGAAAACAGCAGGAGTCTGTTGAGTTACTGTAATTAAAAACATCTCCTTCTTTAAACACATTTATTCATTATGCTGATGTGATTCATATGCATAGTGCTGACATCATTTAGATTTTTAAATTCTTATCTGCCGTGGCTGGGGGACTGTCTTTGCTTGCCTGCATCTAAAATCAATTATCTCACCTCGTCCCCCGGTAGGTGAGAGAGAGAGAGAGAGTCTGCTTCCTCCTGCCGTCAGCAGCTCCGCGGTGAGCCAAGAGTGACAAATGGCCATGAGTGACAAATCAAAAGTCAGGGGCAAAAACTTCCTGCTGGCGGGTGGCGGTGGCACTGGAGCGTCACGGGAGGGCGCGGCGGGCGCAGCGGGCGCCGGGAAAACGCAGCCTGGGCAGATGGAGGGTGGTGCAGCAATGCGGAGCGAACAGATGGTCCCTCCAAACTTGATATATGAAATTAATAACGTTTCTCAAATAGAATTCAGGGAACATGGAATACATTAACTCAATTTCAATAACAGGATTTTTTTTTTTCCCTCCGTTGTATAATTTGCAAGTCAATGAGAGAAACGATTGGAGTGGGTGACACAAATATGCAATATATCATATTTACGAGGACATTTTTTTGTCATAAATGATAATGCACAATAAACAGGTGGTTGCCAGAATATGTTTTTTTAAATTCCAAACCCTTCTGCCTAACTTCCTGGTCATACCCACAGTGAACAATAGATGACCTTCATATCTGCAAAGGTCATGTGAAGCGCTGCATCTTATACAGGTTGATTCATCATAGCATATATTTACATTAATATAATGCAGCTTTTCAGAATAACAGGTTATTTACTACATTGGATTAATTATTAAACTGATGCTCTGATTTATTCAACACTGAGGGCGTGTGTCCAATGGCACCCTATTCCCTATATAGTGCACTAGTTCAGACCAGAGCCCTATGGAACCATATTCCCTATATATAGTGCACTACTTTAGACCAGTACCCTATGGCACCCTATTCCCTATATAGTGCACTACTTTAGACCAAAGCCCTATGGCACCCTATTCCCTATATAGTGCACTACTTTAGATCAGAGCCCTATGGCACCCTATTCCCTATATAGTGCACTACTTTAGACCAGAGCCCTATGGCACCCTATTCCCTATATAGTGCACTACTTTAGACCAGAGCCCTATGGCACCCTATTCCCTATATAGTGCACTACTTTAGACCAGAGCCCTATGGCACCCTATTCCCTATATATAGTGCACTACTTTAGACCAGAGCCCTATGGCACCCTATTCCCTATATAGTGCACTACTTTAGACCAGAGCCCTATGGCACCCTATTCCCTATATAGTGCACTACTTTAGACCAGAACCCTATGGCACCCTATTCCCTATATAGTGCACTACTTTAGACCAGAGCCCTATGGCACCCTATTCCCTATATAGTGCACTACTTTAGACCAGAACCCTATGGCACCCTATTCCCTATATAGTGCACTACTTTAGACCAGAGCCCTATGGCACCCTATTCCCTATATAGTGCACTACTTTAGACCAGAACCCTATGGCACCCTATTCCCTATATAGTGCACTACTTTAGACCAGAGCCCTATGGCACCCTATTCCCTATATAGTGCACTACTTTAGACCAGAACCCTATGGCACCCTATTCCCTATATAGTGCACTACTTTAGACCAGAGCCCTATGGCACCCTATTCCCTATATATAGTGCACTACTTTAGACCAGAGCCCTATGGCACCCTATTCCCTATATAGTGCACTACTTTAGACCAGAGCCCTATGGCACCCTATTCCCTATATAGTGCACTACTTTAGACCAGAACCCTATGGCACCCTATTCCCTATATAGTGCACTACTTTGAGACCAGAGCCCTATGGCACCCTATTCCCTATATAGTGCACTACTTTAGACCAGAACCCTATGGCACCCTATTCCCTATATAGTGCACTACTTTAGACCAGAGCCCTATGGCACCCTATTCCCTATATATAGTGCACTACTTTAGACCAGAGCCCTATGGCACCCTATTCCCTATATAGTGCACTAATTTAGACCAGAGCCCTATGGCACCCTATTCCCTATATAGTGCACTACTTTAGACCAGAACCCTATGGCACCCTATTCCCTATATAGTGCACTACTTTAGACCAGAGCCCTATGGCACCCTATTCCCTATATAGTGCACTACTTTAGACCAGAACCCTATGGCACCCTATTCCCTATATAGTGCACTACTTTAGACCAGAGCCCTATGGCACCCTATTCCCTATATAGTGCACTACTTTAGACCAGAACCCTATGGCACCCTATTCCCTATATAGTGCACTACTTCAGACCAGAGCCCTATGGAACCATATTCCCTATGTATAGTGCACTACTTTAGACCAGTACCCTATGGCACCCTATTCCCTATATAGTGCACTACTTTAGACCAGAGTCCTATGGCACCCTATTCCCTATATAGTGCACTACTTTAGACCAGAGCCCTATGGCACCCTATTCCCTATATAGTGCACTACTTTAGACCAGAACCCATAGGTAAAATATGGCCATTTGGGATACACATTAAATGCCATTGGTTAAATCAAATCAAATCAAATGTATTTATATAGCCCTTCGTACATCAGCTGATATCTCAAAGTGCTGTACAGAAACCCAGCCTAAAACCCCAAACAGCAAGCAATGCATGTGAAAGAAGCACGGTGGCTAGGAAAAACTCCCTAGGAAAAACTCCCTAGAAAGGCCAAAAACCTAGGAAGAAACCTGGAGAGGAACCAGGCTATGAGGGGTGGCCAGTCCTCTTCTGGCTGTGCCGGGTGTATACTATAACAGAACATGGTCAAGATGTTAAAATGTTCATAAATGACCAGCATGGTCAAATAATAATAATAATCATAGTAGTTGTCGAGGGTGCAACAAGCACGTCCGGTGAACAGGTCAGGGTTCCATAGCCGCAGGCAGAACAGTTGAAACTGGAGCAGCAGCACGGCCAGGTGGACTGGGGACAGCAAGGAGTCATCATGCCAGGTAGTCCTGAGGCATGGTCCTAGGGCTCAGGTCCTCCGAGAGAAAGAAAGAGAGAGAAAGAGAGAATTAGAGAGAGCATGTTTAAATTCACACAGGACACCGGATAAGACAAGAGAAATACTCCAGATGTAACAGACTGACCCTAGCCCCCCGACACATAAACTACTGCAGCATAAATACTAGAGGAGTCTAAATACTGGAGGAGTTAGATGTGTATTGAACATCCTCATAACTACAGGAGACTAGACCTTGTAGACGTCAATAACTCTCTCTGTTCAACCTCTCCCCAGTCAGACTCTCTGTTCAACCTCTCCCCAGTCAGACTCTCTGTCCAACCTCTTCCCAGTCAGACTCTCTGTTCAACCTCTCCCCAGTCAGACTCTCTGTTCAACCTCTTCCCAGTCAGACTCTCTGTTCAACCTCTTCCCAGTCAGACTCTCTGTTCAACCTCTCCCCAGTCAGACTCTCTGTTCAACCTCTCCCCAGTCAGACTCTCTGTTCAACCTCTCCCCAGTCAGACTCTCTGTTCAACCTCTCCCCAGTCAGACTCTCTGTCCAACCTCTCCCCAGGCAGACTCTCTGTTCAACCTCTTCCCAGTCAGACTCTCTGTTCAACCTCTCCCCAGTCAGACTCTCTGTTCAACCTCTCCCCAGTCAGACTCTCTGTTCAACCTCTCCCCAGTCAGACTCTCTGTTCAACCTCTCCCCAGTCAGACTCTCTCTGTTCAACCTCTCCCCAGTCAGACTCTCTGTCCAACCTCTTCCCAGTCAGACTCTCTGTTCAACCTCTCCCCAGTCAGACTCTCTGTTCAACCTCTCCCCAGTCAGACTCTCTCTGTTCAACCTCTCCCCAGTCAGACTCTCTGTCCAACCTCTCCCCAGTCAGACTCTCTCTGTTCAACCTCTCCCCAGTCAGACTCTCTGTTCAACCTCTCCCCAGTCAGACTCTCTGTTCAACCTCTCCCCAGTCAGACTCTCTGTTCAACCTCTCCCCAGTCAGACTCTCTGTTCAACCTCTCCCCAGTCAGACTCTCTGTTCAACCTCTCCCCAGTCAGACTCTCTGTTCAACCTCTCCCCAGTCAGACTCTCTGTTCAACCTCTCCCCAGTCAGACTCTCTGTTCAACCTCTCCCCAGTCAGACTCTCTCTGTTCAACCTCTTCCCAGTCAGACTCTCTGTTCAACCTCTCCCCAGTCAGACTCTCTGTTCAACCTCTCCCCAGTCAGACTCTCTCTGTTCAACCTCTCCCCAGTCAGACTCTCTGTTCAACCTCTCCCCAGTCAGACTCTCTCTGTTCAACCTCTTCCCAGTCAGACTCTCTGTTCAACCTCTTCCCAGTCAGACTCTCTACTCATTCACTATCCAAAACACAGAAAAACACTCCACTCTCCAAGAAACAGACGAAACACAACCTATGAAAGTGAGGTGGTCCCATGACTTAGCCCTTGAACTTTGAATTGAATGCCGTGTTAGATGGTATTTCAGAAGAAAAATTGGCAAACAATCTTCCTGTTATTAAATAACTTATATTTTCATATTTACATTGGTTGGACCCTCTCGTTCTTTACATTCAACACTAGGGTTGCAAAATACGTTTTAGAAAATGCAGGATTTACTGCTTTTACCATTTGAATTCCATGAATCTTCTAACCAGGATTTGTGGAAAAAACTGGGGTATTTTGGGAAAGTTCCCAGAATTTACAACCTTTTTCAACATCATACTGTTAACTTTCACTGTTTTCTTCCATATATCTGCAGAAGGACCATAGAGGGAAAAGCACAACAATGCAGTGCCAGACTCTCCGTCCCTCAGGACCCAAACTAGTCTCTCCTTCCCTCAGGACCCAGACTAGTCTCTCCTTCCCTCAGGACCCAGACTAGTCTCTCCTTCCCTCAGGACCCAGACTCTGCTCTCCTTCCCTCAGGACCCAGACGAGTCTCTCCTTCCCTCAGGACCCAGACTAGTCTCTCCTCTCCTTCCCTCAGGACCCAGACTAGTCTCTCCTCTCCTTTCCTCAGGACCCAGACTAATCTCTCCTCTCCTTCCCTCAGGACCCAGACTCTCCTCTCCTCTCCTTTCCTCAGGACCCAGACTAGTCTCTCCTCTCCTTCCCTCAGGACCCAGACTAGTCTCTCCTCTCCTTCCCTCAGGACACAGACTAGTCGCTCCTCTCCTTCCCTCAGGACACAGACTAGTCGCTCCTCTCCTTCCCTCAGGACACAGACTAGTCTCTCCTCTCCTTCCCTCAGGACCCAGACTAGTCGCTCCTCTCCTTCCCTCAGGACCCAGACTAGTCTCTCCTCTCCTTCCCTCAGGACACAGACTAGTCGCTCCTCTCCTTCCCTCAGGACACAGACTAGTCACTCCTCTCCTTCCCTCAGGACCCAGACTCTCCTTCCCTCAGGACACAGACTAGTCGCTCCTCTCCTTCCCTCAGGACACAGACTAGTCTCTCCTCTCCTTCCCTCAGGACACAGACTAGTCGCTCCTCTCCTTCTCTCAGGACACAGACTAGTCTCTCCTTCCCTCAGGACCCAGACTAGTCTCTCCTTCCCTCAGGAGCCAGACTAGTCTCTCCTTCCCTCAGGACCCCGACGAGTCTCTCCTTCCCTCAGGACCCAGACTACTCTCTCATTTCCTTCCCTCAGGACCCAGACTACATTCTCCTCTCCTCATTACCTAGATTAGTCTCTCCTCTCCTTCCCTCAGTACCCAGACTCTCCTCTCCTTTCCTCAGGACCCAGAGTCTCCTCTCCTTCCCTCAGGACACAGACTAGTCTGTCCTTTCCTCAGGACCCAGAGTAGTCGCTCCTCTCCTTTCCTCAGGACCCAGACTCTCCTCTCCTCTCCTCAGTACCCAGACTACATTCTCCTCTCCTCAGTACCCAGACTACATTCTCCTCTCCTCAGTACCCAGACTACATTCTCCTCTCCTCAGTACCCAGACGAGTCTCTCCTCTCCTTCCCTCAGAACCCACGACAATGATTTCCAGAAGGCTTCTCTGGGCCAGACCCCTTCCGGTAGCCGGCCCCTCCTGCTTCGTCTCAATGTCATGCTGGATATGGAGCCTGATAGACTCTGATAGTGAACAGAACACCCACAGCCCACCAGGGTAAAACAACACACCTACTAGACCAGAACTAGTAGGCCTGGATACCCAGTATGTGTCCCAAATTGCACCCTATTCTCTATGTGTCCTGGTCAAAAGTAATGCACTATATAGGGAATAGGGTGCCATTTGGGACAAAGTTCTAGATGCTGTAGGCTGGAGAATGTCTCAGTGATCAAGCACTGTAAAAAAAATTTTTTTTTAAATGGTCTTTGGATCACCCCAAAAATAAATACTTCAACTGGTTATAAGAAAATCTGTTCGGTTTTCTCAATTGAAAAAAATATATTATTCAATGCCAACGGTTATATTTGATTATAACAAATATATATTTCAAGTTGCAACCTATTTATTTAACATTCAACCTACAGGTAACTGCCAAAATAAAGGAAACACCAACATAAAGTGTTTTTAATAGGGCTTTGGGCCATCACAAAGCCAGAACAGCTTCAACACACCTTGGCATAGATTCTGGATCTCTAGTGCCTGAACTCTATTGGAGAAACAGCCATTCTTCCACAAGAAATTCCATCATTTGATGTTTTGTTGATGGTGGTGGAAAACGCTCTCAGTCGCGCGCTCCAGAATCTCTCATAAGTGTTCAATTGCATTGAGATCTGGTCACTGAATCCGTGGTTACATCTTGCGTTAACACGTGCTTGTCGTCATCTGATCACTATCTGATCGAGATTTATTGCGTCTACATATGGTAATAAAACTGTTTCCGCATTGCGAACAGATTCCCTGCTTCCTCCCTGTATGCAAATTAATCCTACATGCCTTGGACTTCCTGTTATGATACAAGCTGTAAAAAATAAATAAAAAATAAATAGACAAAAAACATCACACCTTTATAGCCAATAGTTTTATACGGTAATCGTTACAACTTTTGATAGCCAGCATTTTTAAAACTGAGCTTGATAGGCTACTGTCCAGATAACCTTGACCTGTCCACAGTCTCTCCCATCCCTAAAGTCACCACAAACATCAGCTGAGTAGCTGGATGTTTGTGTATAAAATACAATTAATGCACAGTACACAAACAAATTCCACTTAGGCCCTAATGCACTCATTAGAAAGAGAAACAGATGAAGTTACACGGTGCATCTCTGAATGGTGCGATGCATTCATCCAGACAGGTCTCTGAACAGGGTGGATCATAACGGTATGGATGTTTACATACGTAGCCTTTATAATATTGTCATCTTGTTTTTCGTTAAAAAAAAAACTTTGACCGGCTATCTCGTTTAAGTTGTCTCCACCTCTATTTTAACGTCAGGGAGAACAACATGCTGGGAGAACAACATGCTGGGAGAACAACATGCTGGGAGAACAACATGCTGGGAGAACAACATGCTGGGAGAACAACATGCTGGGAGAACAACATGCTGGGAGAACAACATGCTGGGAGAACAACATGCTGGGAGAATAACATGCTGGGAGAACAACATGCTGGTGGGAGAACAACATGCTGGGAGAACAACATGCTGGGGGAACAACATGCTGGGAGAACAACATGCTGGGAGAACAACATGCTGGGAGAACAACATGCTGGGAGAACAACATGCTGGGAGAATAACATGCTGGTGGGAGAACAACATGCTGGGAGAACAACATGCTGGGAGAACAACATGCTGGGAGAACAACATGCTGGGGGAACAACATGCTGGGAGAACAACATGCTGGGAGAACAACATGCTGGGAGAACAACATGCTGGGAGAACAACATGCTGGCCTGCTGGGAGAACAACATGCTGGGAGAACAACATGCTGGGAGAACAACATGCTGGGAGAACAACATGCTGGGGGAACAACATGCTGGGAGAACAACATGCTGGGGGAACAACATGCTGGGAGAACAACATGCTGGGAGAACAACAACAACATGCTGGGAGAACAACATGCTGGGAGAACAACATGCTGGGAGAACAACATGCTGGGAGAACAACATGCTGGGAGATCAACATGCTGGGAGAACAACATGCTGGGAGATCAACATGCTGGGAGAACAACATGCTGGGAGAACAACATGCTGGGAGAACAACATGCTGGGAGAACAACATGCTGGTGGGAGAACAACATGCTGGGAGAATATCATGCTGGGAGAACAACATGCTGGGGGAACAACATGCTGGGAGATCAACATGCTGGGAGAACAACATGCTGGGAGATCAACATGCTGGGAGAACAACATGCTGGGAGAACAACATGCTGGGAGAACAACATGCTGGGAGAACAACATGCTGGGAGAATAACATGCTGGGAGAATAACATGCTGGGAGAACAACATGCTGGGAGAACAACATGCTGGGAGAATAACATGCTGGGAGAATATCATGCTGGGAGAACAACATGCTGGTGGGAGAACAACATGCTGGGAGAACAACATGCTGGGAGAACAACATGCTGGGAGAACAACATGCTGGTGGGAGAACAACATGCTGGGAGAACAACATGCTGGGAGAACAACATGCTGGGAGAACAACATGCTGGGAGAACAACATGCTGGGAGAACAACATGCTGGGAGAACAACATGCTGGGAGAATAACATGCTGGGAGAACAACATGCTGGTGGGAGAACAACATGCTGGGAGAACAACATGCTGGGAGAACAACATGCTGGGAGAACAACATGCTGGTGGGAGAACAACATGCTGGGAGAAGAACATGCTGGTGGGAGAACAACATGCTGGGAGAACAACATGCTGGGAGAACAACATGCTGGGGGAACAACATGCTGGGAGAACAACATGCTGGGAGAACAACAACAACATGCTGGGAGAACAACATGCTGGGAGAACAACATGCTGGGAGAACAACATGCTGGGAGAACAACATGCTGGGAGAACAACATGCTGGGAGAACAACATGCTGGGAGAACAACATGCTGGGAGAACAACATGCTGGGAGATCAACATGCTGGGAGAACAACATGCTGGGAGATCAACATGCTGGGAGAACAACATGCTGGGAGAACAACATGCTGGGAGAACAACATGCTGGGGGAGAACAACATGCTGGGAGAACAACATGCTGGTGGGAGAACAACATGCTGGGAGAATATCATGCTGGGAGAACAACATGCTGGGGGAACAACATGCTGGGAGAACAACATGCTGGGAGAACAACATGCTGGGAGAACAACATGCTGGGAGATCAACATGCTGGGAGAACAACATGCTGGGAGAACAACATGCTGGGAGAACAACATGCTGGGAGAACAACATGCTGGGAGAACAACATGCTGGTGGGAGAACAACATGCTGGGAGAACAACATGCTGGGAGAACAACATGCTGGTGGGAGAACAACATGCTGGGAGAACAACATGCTGGGAGAATATCATGCTGGGAGAACAACATGCTGGGGGAGAACAACATGCTGGGAGAACAACATGCTGGGAGAACAACATGCTGGGAGAACAACATGCTGGGAGAACAACATGCTGGGGGAACAACATGCTGGGAGAAGAACAACAACATGCTGGGGGAACAACATGCTGGGAGAATATCATGCTGGGAGAATAACATGCTGGGATATCAACATGATGGGAGAACAACATGCTGGGAGAACAACATGCTGGGAGAACAAGATGCTGGGAGAATAACATGCTGGGGGAACAACATGACTGAGAATAACATGCTGGGAGAACAACATGCTGGGAGAACAACATGCTGGGAGAATAACATGCTGGGAGAACATCATGCTGGGGGAACAACATGCTGGGGGAACAACATGCTGGGAGAACAACATGCTGGGAGAACAACATGCTGGGAGAACAACATGCTGGGGGAATAACATGCTGGGGGAAGAACATGCTGGGAGAACAACATGCTGGGAGAACAACATGCTGGGAGAACAACATGCTGGGAGAACAACATGCTGGGAGAACAACATGCTGGGAGAAGAACAACAACATGCTGGGAGAAGAACAACAACATGCTGGGAGAACAACATGCTGGGAGAATAACATGCTGGGAGAACAACATGCTGGGAGATCAACATGCTGGGAGAACAACATGCTGGGGGAACAACATGCTGGGAGAACAACATCCTGGGAGAACAACATGCTGGGAGAACAACATGCTGGGGGAACAACATGCTGGGAGAACAACATGCTGGGAGAACAACATGCTGGGAGAACAACATGCTGGGAGAAGAACAACAACATGCTGGGGGAACAACATGCTGGGAGAACAACATGCTGGGGGAATAACATGCTGGGAGAAGAACAACAACATGCTGGGGGAACAACATGCTGGGAGAACAACATGCTGGGAGAAGAACAACAACATGCTGGGAGAACAACATGCTGGGAGAACAACATGCTGGGGGAACAACATGCTGGGAGAACAACATGCTGGGAGAACAACATGCTGGGAGAACAACATGCTGGGGGAACAACATGCTGGGAGAACAACATGCTGGGAGAACATCATGCTGGGGGAACAACATGCTGGGGGAACAACATGCTGGGGGAACAACATGCTGGGGGAACATAATGCTGGGGGAACAACATGCTGGGAGAACAACATGCTGGGAGAACAACATGCTGGGGGAACAACATGCTGGGAGAACAACATGCTGGGGGAACATCATGCTGGGGGAACAACATGCTGGGGGAACAACATGCTGGGAGAACAACATGCTGGGGGAACAACATGCTGGGGGAACAAAATGCTGGGAGAACAACATGCTGGGAGAATAACATGCTGGGAGAACATCATGCTGGGGGAACAACATGCTGGGAGAACAACATGCTGGGGGAACAACATGCTGGGGGAACAACATGCTGGGAGAACAACATGCTGGGAGAACAACATGCTGGGGGAACAACATGCTGGGAGAACAACATGCTGGGGGAACAACATGCTGGGAGAACAACATGCTGGGAGATCAACATGCTGGGAGAACAACATGCTGGGGGAACAACATGCTGGGAGAACAACATGCTGGGAGAACATCATGCTGGGGGAACAACATGCTGGGAGAACAACACGCTGGGAGAACAACATGCTGGGGGAACAACATGCTGGGAGAACAACAACAACATGCTGGAAGAATAACATGCTGGGAGAATAACATGCTGGGAGAACAACATGCTGGGGGAACAACATGCTGGGAGAACAACATGCTGGGGGAACAACATGCTGGGGGAACAACATGCTGGGAGAACAACATGCTGGGAGAACAACATGCTGGGGGAACAACATGCTGGGAGAACAACAACAACATGCTGGGAGAACAACATGCTGGGAGAATAACATGCTGGGAGAACAACATGCTGGGAGATCAACATGCTGGGAGAACAACATGCTGGGAGAACAACATGCTGGGAGAACAACATGCTGGGGGAACAACATGCTGGGAGAACAACATGCTGGGAGAACAACATGCTGGGAGAACAACATGCTGGGAGAACAACATGCTGGGAGAACAACATGCTGGGAGAACAACATGCTGGGAGAACAACATGCTGGGAGAACAACATGCTGGGAGAACAACATGCTGGGAGAACAACATGCTGGGAGAACAACATGCTGGGGGAACAACATGCTGGGAGAACAACATGCTGGGAGAACAACATGCTGGGAGAACAACATGCTGGGAGAACAACATGCTGGGAGAACAACATGCTGGTGGAGAACAACATGCTGGGGGAGAACAACATGCTGGGAGAACAACATGCTGGGAGAACAACATGCTGGGAGAACAACATGCTGGGAGAACAACATGCTGGGAGAACAACATGCTGGGGGAACAACATGCTGGGAGAACAACATGCTGGGAGAACAACATGCTGGGAGAACAACATGCTGGGAGAAGAACAACAACATGCTGGGGGAACAACATGCTGGGAGAACAACATGCTGGGGGAACAACATGCTGGGAGGAACAACAACATGCTGGGGGAACAACATGCTGGGAGAACAACATGCTGGGGGAACAACATGCTGGGAGAACAACATGCTGGGAGAACAACATGCTGGGAGAACAACATGCTGGGGGAATAACATGCTGGGAGAATAACATGCTGGGAGAACATCATGCTGGGGGAACAACATGCTGGGGGAACAACATGCTGGGGGAACAACATGCTGGGGGAACAAAATGCTGGGGGAACAACATGCTGGGAGAACAACATGCTGGGAGAACAACATGCTGGGAGAACAACATGCTGGGAGAACAACATGCTGGGGGAACATCATGCTGGGGGAACAACATGCTGGGGGAACAACATGCTGGGAGAACAACATGCTGGGGGAACAACATGCTGGGGGAACAACATGCTGGGAGAACAACATGCTGGGAGAACAACATGCTGGGAGAACAACATGCTGGGAGAATAACATGCTGGGGGAACAACATGCTGGGGGAACAACATGCTGGGGGAACAACATGCTGGGGGAACAACATGCTGGGAGAACAACATGCTGGGGGAATAACATGCTGGGAGAACAACATGCTGGGGGAACAACATGCTGGGTAGAACAACATGCTGGGAGATCAACATGCTGGGAGAACAACATGCTGGGGGAACAACATGCTGGGAGAACAACATGCTGGGAGAACATCATGCTGGGGGAACAACATGCTGGGGGAACAACATGCTGGGAGAATAACATGCTGGGAGAACAACATGCTGGGGGAACAACATGCTGGGAGAACAACACACATGCTGGAAGAATAACATGCTGGGAGAACAACATGCTGGGAGAACAACATGCTGGGAGATCAACATGCTGGGAGAACAACATGCTGGGAGAACAACATGCTGGGAGAACAACATGCTGGGGGAACAACATGCTGGGAGAACAACATGCTGGGAGAACAACATGCTGGGAGAACAACATGCTGGGAGAACAACATGCTGGGAGAACAACATGCTGGGAGAACAACATGCTGGGAGAACAACATGCTGGGAGAACAACATGCTGGGGAGAACAACATGCTGGGAGAACAACATGCTGGGAGAACAACATGCTGGGAGAACAACATGCTGGGGGAACAACATGCTGGGAGAACAACATGCTGGGAGAACAACATGCTGGGAGAACAACATGCTGGGAGAACAACATGCTGGGAGAACAACATGCTGGGGGAACAACATGCTGGTGGGAGAACAACATGCTGGGAGAACAACATGCTGGGAGAACAACATGCTGGGGGAACAACATGCTGGGAGAACAACATGCTGGGGAGAACAACATGCTGGGGGAACAACATGCTGGGAGAACAACATGCTGGGAGAACAACATGCTGGGAGAACAACATGCTGGGAGAACAACATGCTGGGAGAACAACATGCTGGGAGAACAACATGCTGGGAGAACAACATGCTGGGAGAACAACATGCTGGGAGAACAACATGCTGGGAGAACAACATGCTGGGAGAAGAACAACAACATGCTGGGAGAACAACATGCTGGGAGATCAACATGCTGGGAGAACAACATGCTGGGAGAACAACATGCTGGGAGAACAACATGCTGGGAGAAGAACAACAACATGCTGGGAGAACAACATGCTGGGGGAACAACATGCTGGGAGAACAACATGCTGGGAGAACAACATGCTGGGAGAACAACATGCTGGGAGAACAACATGCTGGGAGAACAACATGCTGGGAGAACAACATGCTGGGAGAACAACATCCACATGCTGGGAGAACAACATGCTGGGAGAACAACATGCTGGGAGAACAACATGCTGGGAGAAGAACAACAACATGCTGGGAGAACAACATGCTGGGAGAACAACATGCTGGGAGAACAACATGCTGGGAGAACAACATGCTGGGAGAACAACATGCTGGGAGAACAACATGCTGGGAGAACAACATGCTGGGGGAACAACATGCTGGGAGAACAACATGCTGGGAGAACAACATGCTGGGAGAACAACATGCTGGGAGAACAACATGCTGGGAGAACAACAACAACATGCTGGGAGAACAACATGCTGGGAGAACAACATGCTGGGAGAACAACATGCTGGGAGAACAACATGCTGGGAGAAGAACAACAACATGCTGGGAGAACAACATGCTGGGGGAACAACATGCTGGGAGAACAACATGCTGGGAGAACAACATGCTGGGAGAACAACATGCTGGGAGAACAACATGCTGGGAGAACAACATGCTGGGAGAACAACATGCTGGGGGAACAACATGCTGGGAGAACAACATGCTGGGAGAATAACATGCTGGGAGAACAACATGCTGGGAGAACAACATGCTGGGAGAACAACATGCTGGGAGAACAACATGCTGGGAGAACAACATGCTGGGAGAATAACATGCTGGGAGAACAACATGCTGGGAGAACAACATGCTGGGAGAACAACATGCTGGGAGAACAACATGCTGGGAGAACAACATGCTGGGAGAACAACATGCTGGGAGAACAACATGCTGGGAGAACAACATGCTGGGAGAACAACATGCTGGGAGAACAACATGCTGGGAGAACAACATGCTGGGAGAACAACATGCTGGGAGAACAACATGCTGGGAGAACAACATGCTGGGAGAACAACATGCTGGAGGAACAACATGCTGGGAGAACAACATGCTGGGAGAACAACATGCTGGGAGAACAACATGCTGGGAGAACAACATGCTGGGAGAACAACATGCTGGGAGAACAACATGCTGGGAGAACAACATGCTGGGAGAACAACATGCTGGGGGAACAACATGCTGGGAGAATAACATGCTGGGAGAACAACATGCTGGGAGAACAACATGCTGGGAGAACAACATGCTGGGAGAACTACATGCTGGGAGGACTAACATGCTGGGAGAACAACATGCTGGGAGAACAACATGCTGGGAGAATAACATGCTGGGAGAACAACATGCTGGGAGAACAACATGCTGGGAGAACAACATGCTGGGAGAACAACATGCTGGGAGAATAACATGCTGGGAGAACAACATGCTGGGGGAACAACATGCTGGGAGAACAACATGCTGGGAGAACATCATGCTGGGAGAGTACAATGCTGTACCTATATATCAAAAATAAGTCTAATGTTCCCCTGTTCCTTTATATCAAGGTATAATGAGGTCTAATGTTCCCCTGTACCTTTATATCAAGGTATAATGAGGTCTAATGTTCCCCTGTACCTTTATATCAAGGTATAATGAGGTCTAATGTTCCCCTGTACCTTTATATCAAGGTATAATGAGGTCTAATGTTCCCCTGTACCTTTATATCAAGGTATAATGTAGAGGTCTGATGTCCCCTGTACCTTTATATCAAGGTATAATGAGGTCTAATGTTCCCCTGTACCTTTATATCAAGGTATAATGTGGTCTAATGTTCCCCTGTACCTTTATATCAAGGTATAATGTAGAGGTCTGATGTTCCCCTGTACCTTTATATCTATTCTGAGTATACTTTTATACGTTTTTCATTGACCAGCCGCTGTATTACTTTATATATAATACAGCAACTGAATTTGACTATTCACATCACAAAAATATTGATATACCTCTCAGCAGCTCAATATCTCCAACCTCCACAGCGCTGTCCAGAATGAACGGTTGAAGTGTGGTGGGAGGGTGGTGGGATGGTCACCCAGCTCTGAATAAATTGGGCATTGGGTTCTCCCGTTACCACTCCAGCTCTGAATAAATTGGGCATAAAATGACAAAATGTAAATACTTTTCAACCTTGAAAACTGTCTTCAAGTCCACTGCTTAACATTGTGAGTGAAGAATATAAGATTTAAAGACATTGTAACCATTTTTCGAATAACACTCAGCTCTGGCTGCTATACAGGGTGTCTGCTGGTTCTTGAAAAGTATTAAAGTCTTAAAATAATTTATCTAAATTAAAGGCCTTAATAAGTTTTAAATTGTCTTAAATTCTGTTTTCAAAGGTCTTAGAAAAAGAGATGGCTTGTCCGCTATATTGTGCCGCTGCTAAAATGTTGGCACCATGGAAAATAATTAAACATTTAACAATACTCTGACCGAAGAGCGCCTTCTTAACGCTACAGAGCTACGGTATCTACACCTTCTAGATGCTAGAGAGCTACGGTATCTACACCTTCTAGACGCTACAGAGCTACGGTATCTACACCTTCTAGATGCTACAGAGCTAGAGAGCTACGGTATCTACACCTTCTAGATGCTAGAGAGCTACGGTATCTACACCTTCTAGATGCTACAGAGCTAGAGAGCTACGGTATCTACACCTTCTAGACGCTACAGAGCTACGGTATCTACACCTTCTAGATGCTAGAGAGCTACGGTATCTACACCTTCTAGACGCTACAGAGCTACGGTATCTACACCTTCTAGATGCTACAGAGCTAGAGAGCTACGGTATCTACACCTTCTAGACGCTACAGAGCTACGGTATCTACACCTTCTAGATGCTAGAGAGCTACGGTATCTACACCTTCTAGATGCTACAGAGCTACGGTATCTACACCTTCTAGACGTTACAGAGCTATGGTATCTACACCTTCTAGATGCTAGAGAGCTACAGTATCCCACAAGAAAACCCACAGCCCTCTAGTCATAGCACAAATGAAAAGGGAAGATATATTAAATAATAATCTATTTTCATAGCCTACGAATAGGACCCAGAGTGTTACCTGATCAGGTCATGAGATCAGGAAAAAAACTCCAGGCCCCAGAAAAGAAACACACATTTTAACACATAGCTTTGGAACCTGTGAGTGACCTACATTTTATGTAGGTTTTTGTAAGGAATTTAATTCAATCAATTATTTACAAAAAAAATTGAATTATAGTGATATTGATTGTAATTGTTGTTTTTTTATGACTGAAGTGAGTTGAAGTTGTTTGCTGCTTAGAAAGCTGGTTTTGTGCCTCTTGATGTGGATGTTCTGTTATCAAAGACTAAACAACATCGCCATGGAAATGAAACTTTATCAATCACTCCTACACTGTAAGAAAGCCGGGAAAGATATATAACTCACAATTTGTTTTATCTTATTTTTTAAGACTTTTATTTGGATCCCCATGAGCTGACACATAGATAAACGTGTATACAAGCAAACAGTCAATACACAAACAAATACATTCATCTGTCCGTAATTATTACTTAAACTGGCCAGTGTGATTACTTTTTAAGAGGACGGGACAAACGTGAAGTTGGACAAATTTATAAGCTTTCGTTGTCAGGATTCATTTACACTTTCAAAGATACCTGTACAAGCTGCGTCTTCGACTACCTTCAGAGGTGGTCAGGACGATCTAATCACAATCAATTCACTATTTGATTGTCTACACCTGTTGACAAATGTGGGCACAATCAGAATGTGGACAAGATCAGAACAACTGACGCATGTTAGAACCAGGTATAAACTAGGTTTGAGACGGCCATAGCAAATGTTTTACATCGTTTTCATGCTCATCAAACCATTCAGCAACCACTCGTGCCCTGTGGATGGGGGGGAATTGTCATCCTATGGGGGCATAGCCATGGTAACCAAAATAATGGCCTGCCCCTAAGCATGATGGGATGTTAATTGCTCAGGAACCACATCTGTATGGAAGCATCTGCTTTCAATATACTTTGTATCCCTCATTTACTACCGTTTCCTGTACATTTATATCCTACCATGCTTCCTTTACTTTGGCATTTACTTGTACCTTTGGTTAATTAAACCCAATAAATGTTTCAAGCAATTACATGATTTCCCTGTAAATTAATAAATTACATTTGTTAAATACTTGAAATAATGTATCCAAATGTATTAACACTACATTCATATTTAGGAACCACAATATCGTAACCAAGGATTGGCTACCTTAACCTCTTTAGTATCAGGATTGGCTACCTTAACCTCTTCAGTATCAGGGTGGCTACCTTAACCTCTTCAGCATCAGGGTGGCTACCTTAACCTCTTCAGCATCAGGGTGGCTACCTTAACCTCTTCAGTATCAGGGTGGCTACCTTAACCTCTTCAGTATCAGGGTGGCTACCTTAACCTCTTCAGTATCAGGGTGGCTACCTTAACCTCTTCAGTATCAGGGTGGCTACCTTAACCTCTTCAGCATCAGGGTGGCTACCTTAACCTCTTCAGTATCAGGGTGGCTACCTTAACCTCTTCAGCATCAGGGTGGCTACCTTAACCTCTTCAGCATCAGGGTGGCTACCTTAACCTCTTCAGCATCAGGGTGGCTACCTTAACCTCTTCAGCATCAGGGTGGCTACCTTAACCTCTTCAGCATCAGGGTGGCTACCTTAACCTCTTCAGTATCAGGGTGGCTACCTTAACCTCTTCAGCATCAGGGTGGCTACCTTAACCTCTTCAGTATCAGGGTGGCTACCTTAACCTCTTCAGCATCAGGGTGGCTACCTTAACCTCTTCAGCATCAGGGTGGCTACCTTAACCTCTTCAGTATCAGGGTGGCTACCTTAACCTCTTCAGCATCAGGGTGGCTACCTTAACCTCTTCAGTATCAGGGTGGCTACCTTAACCTCTTCAGTATCAGGGTGGCTACCTTAACCTCTTCAGCATCAGGGTGGCTACCTTAACCTCTTCAGTATCAGGGTGGCTACCTTAACCTCTTCAGCATCAGGGTGGCTACCTTAACCTCTTCAGCATCAGGGTGGCTACCTTAACCTCTTCAGTATCAGGGTGGCTACCTTAACCTCTTCAGCATCAGGGTGGCTACCTTAACCTCTTCAGCATCAGGGTGGCTACCTTAACCTCTTCAGTATCAGGGTGGCTACCTTAACCTCTTCAGTATCAGGGTGGCTACCTTAACCTCTTCAGTATCAGGGTGGCTACCTTAACCTCTTTAGTATCAGGATTGGCTACCTTAACCTCTTCAGCATCAGGGTGGCTACCTTAACCTCTTCAGCATCAGGGTGGCTACCTTAACCTCTTCAGTATTAATCCATTTTAGAACAAGGCTGTAACTAGGCACTGTATATCATTACAGGTGCTGGCAAATGTAGACAAGTTTAAGGTTAATCAACAAATACAATAGACCACATTAACTGGAATGACATTCAGTCTCACGGGTGGGCAAAAATAACAAACTGAAAGCCACTCCCCCAATAAGCCATGCCTCCGACTCTTCCGCTACTACATTGCACTATTCCATGTACACGAGGTGTTGAAAGCAATTTAGAAGCTTTCATTCAATTATCTGACAAATGTATTATTTGAATGAACCAAAACCGTAATCATTTCAATCAGTAAAAGCACTTCAGATGAACAACAGCACCATCCCATTTTACATTGTGTATACTGTACCAGGTCACAGTAATGAGGCTATTTGTATTTATTAGGGATCCCCAGATATCTTCCTGGGGTCCAAACACATTAATGAATTTACATCACACACAAAAAAACTATAACTAAAACAGTATATGTCTACAATACAAAATGGTTAATACCAACATACAACAATATTACAATGTCTGTGTGTGCTAGCGTGTGTGTGCTAGCGTGTGTGTGTGCTAGCGTGTGTGTGCTAGCGTGTGTGTGTCCTAGTGTGTGTGTGCTAGCGTGTGTGTGCTAGCGTGTAGGTAATAAGCTTCTAGTGTTAACGTGCAGAAAACCCAGGCTTTTTTACGAGAGCAGAAATCAGTGAAGCAGATATCAGAGCACAAGTCAGAATTGGGGCTAGCAACAGTAGATGGGCCAGGGTGTACATGCACATTTCCAGATATCATCAACAGTAATACAATCAGGGCACGGCAGAGGACAGGGAGAGCTCTGCAGTGTTGATTCATGACATCTGAATGTGCATCAGATGGCTACAAGATCATATTGTACAGCAATTTCATCAGGTAACATGAACACAAAGCCAGCGAGAGGTGGTTAGAATAGGATGGGAGGCCAATAGACTGTGTAACCAATAGAGTGAGAGTCCCGAGTGTGGGAACAAACATTGTCTGTCACACGGTCAGGTAAACGAGCAAGTTCATAGTCAACAAAGATCGCAGGAGTCAAGGAGCAAATAGCGTAAAGCACAAGAAAAATATATAATGACTTGGGGCTAGCCATTCTAAGTTCAAAGTGTCACTCGCCCCAACAAGGTAACTGGAGAGAGCGGCTCTCTGTGAGCCCCAACAAGGTAACTGGAGAGAGCGGCTCTCTGTGAGCCCCAACAAGGTAACTGGAGAGAGCGGCTCTCTGTGAGCCCCAACAACGTAACTGGAGAGAGCGGCTCTCTGTGAGCCCCAACAAGGTAGCTGGAGAGAGCGGCTCTCTGTGAGCCCCAACAAGGTAGCTGGAGAGAAGAGCTCTTAATATCAATTTCTTTCAGCCAATCATCAGTCATTTGTGTCAGTGCTGTACATGTTGAGTGTCCTTCGCTATAAGCATGCTGAACGTCAGTTGTTAAAATGCTATTTCACAGTAAACAAATTATCTTGCCAAACACATTTTTGGTTCCAAAAGTTTACTAAAGTTTGGTAGCAGCCTGATTGGTCAGCTGTTTTAGCCAGTAAAGGGGGCTTTACTATTCTTGGGTAGTGGAATGACTTTTGCTTCTCTCCAGGCCTGAGGGCACACACTTTCCTGGAGGCTTAGATTGAAGATATGGCAAATAGGAGTGGCAATATAGTCTGCTATCATCTTGATGAAATCCCCCCAGAAAATATACTTCTCTGATATCACATATTATCAAGCATTTCACACATATTATCCAGAAAGTGACTGTTAGCACTTGGTGGTCTATAGCAGCTTCCCACCAGAATGGGCTTTAGGTGAGGCAGGTATCATTGGAGAGCTCGGTGACTTAACTACAACGACTGGAGGACGAACTGGATATTTGAACCATTATTTATCCAAGTTAGTCTCGTTGAGATCAAATCTCTTTTGCAAGAGATATCGTCAGGTAATTTAGTCTCTCTCTCTCTCTCTCTCTCTCTCTCTCATAGTAAATCAGTAACCCAGCCTGGACTCCATAGTAAATCAGTTACCCAGTACAGTAACCCAGCCTGGACTCCATAGTAAATCAGTAACCCAGCCTGGACTCCATAGTAAATCAGTAGCCCAGCCTGGACTCCATAGTAAATCAGTAACCCAGCCTGGACTCCATTGTAAATCAGTAACCCAGCCTGGACTCCATTGTAAATCAGTAGCCCAGCCTGGACTCCATAGTAAATCAGTAGCCCAGCCTGGACTCCATAGTAAATCAGTAACCCAGCATGGACTCCATAGTAAATCAGTAGCCCAGCCTGGACTCCATAGTAAATCAGAAACCCAGCCTGGACTCCATAGTAAATCAATAACCCAGCCTGGACTCCATAGTAAATCAGTAACCCAGCCTGACTCCAGTAAATCAGTAACCCAGTACAACCCAGCCTGGACTCCATAGTAAATCAGTAACCCAGCCTGGACTCCATAGTAAATCAGTAACCCAGCCCCTGGACTCCATAGTAAATCAGTAACCCAGTACAGTAACCCAGCCTGGACTCCATTGTAAATCAGTAACCCAGCCTGACTAGTAACAGTAACCCAGCCTGGACTCCATAGTAAATCAGTAACCCAGCCTGGACTCCATAGTAAATCAGTAACCCAGCCTGGACTCCATAGTAAATCAGTAACCCAGCCTGGACTCCATAGTAAATCAGTAACCCAGTACAGTAACCCAGCCTGGACTCCATAGTAAATCAGTAACCCAGTACAGTAACCCAGCCTGGACTCCATAGTAAATCAGTAGCCCAGCCTGGACTCCATAGTAAATCAGTAGCCCAGCCTGGACTCCATAGTAAATCAGAAACCCAGCCTGGACTCCATAGTATATCACTAACCCAGCCTGTATTCACATCCACTAACTAGCTAGATACAAAAACTCCTGAGATAAATATAGATACAGTAGCTACACGCTGATGAATGCTCCCGCTGTTTACAGTGCAACCTATAGACTCAGAGATCTTCATCAACCAATAGACTCAGAGATCTTCATCAACCAATAGACTCAGAGATCTTCATCCACCAATAGACTCAGAGTTCTTCATCAACCAATAGACTCAGAGATCTTCATCCACCAATAGACTCAGAGATCTTCATCAACCAATAGACTCAGAGATCTTCATCCACCAATAGACTCAGATCTTCATCAACCAATAGACTCAGAGGTCTTCATCAACCAATAGACTCAGAGATCTTCATCAACCAATAGACTCAGAGATCTTCATCCACCAATAGACTCAGATCTTCATCAACCAATAGACTCAGAGGTCTTCATCAACCAATAGACTCAGAGATCTTCATCAACCAATAGACTCAGAGATCTTCATCCACCAATAGACTCAGAGATCTTCATCAACCAATAGACTCAGAGATCTTCATCAACCAATAGACTCAGAGATCTTCATCAACCAATAGACTCAGAGATCTTCATCAACCAATAGACTCAGAGATCTTCATCCACCAATAGACTCAGAGATCTTCATCAACCAATAGACTCAGAGATCTTCATCAACCAATAGACTCAGAGATCTTCATCAACCAATAGACTCAGAGGTCTTCATCAACCAATAGACTCAGAGATCTTCATCAACCAATAGACTCAGAGATCTTCATCAACCAATAGACTCAGAGATCTTCATCAACCAATAGACTCAGAGATCTTCATCAACCAATAGACTCAGAGATCTTCATCAACCAATAGACTCAGAGATCTTCATCAACCAATAGACTCAGAGATCTTCATCAACCAATAGACTCAGAGATCTTCATCAACCAATAGACTCAGAGATCTTCATCAACCAATAGACTCAGAGGTATTTCTTTATTTCCTGGTGCTCCTCACTCTCTTCTACTGTAGTTTAATTTGAGGAGATGTGATATTGAGTTCCCATCCCACGGAGCATTATCTTGTTATTATTACTATCATTAGTTGTGGTGCACGGGCAGAGCAGAGCAGAATCATCGTCAAGGTATTTCTCAACTCGCAGGGTACAAGTTCCCCTCTAAAACAGAAGGTGGAGTTGGCTCGGTACCACGCTCACAGAGAGTGTTGCTTACTGGTTATCGTGGTGGTCGTACTGCGTCCCGTCTGGTGCTGTATTAAACCAACAGCATGCAAACACCTTCTGTCTGAACACCTGCGACAGGCACGTTTTTAGGCTGCCTTCCAAAACTAAAAAAAAAAGACAACAACAACACAAATTCTCTGCCTCTCTCCTGCTCCCAATCTGTCACTCTGTGTGTGAGAATGTTTTCTCAATGTCTGTTTCTTTCTCTTGCCATCAATTGAACACAATGCTAGTGCTGAGAATTATAGGCTGGATGGGGAGAGAGAGAGAGAGAGAGAGAGAGAGAGAGAGAGAGAGAGAGAGAGAGAGAGAGAGAGAGAGAGAAAAGCTGTTTCTCGTTGCTATTGTGATTCTACCGTATGTCCATTCTGAGGAGAATTGAAAGACAAGATGACAAGATGTCTATTCTTTTCCATTCCTTTGAGCGGTAGTTTGACCTCTGTGTGTTGAATTGGTTGTTGTAAAATAGAATTAATTATCGTGCCATGAAATGAGATGGAAATGTGAAGAAAAATATATATATATACATCAGAAAAAGCTGAGGAGGTTTTACTGCCACAACATACAAGTGACTGGCAAAATAAGGGAAAAACAACATACACTGATTCTACAAGGGACACTAATAGAGGAATGTGAATGAATACCTTTCAGCCTTGGTATTTTGTTGATGGTGAAACGCTCTCTCTGGTGCCGTTACACACACACACACACACACACACACACACACACACACACACACACTGAGCATTTCTATACATGACCCTAAGCATGATGGGATGTTAATTGCTTAATTAACACAGGAACCACACCTGTGTGGAATCACCTGCTTTCAATATACAATTTCTATGCCTCATTTACTCTCGTGTTTCCTTGATTTTTGGCAGTTACCTGTAGTTGCAAAGTAACTAAACAATAAGCTATCTTCATCCAAAGTGTAGTGCAAAACGGAGAAACAATACAATTACTGAGAGTAGAGCAATAACCAGAATGATGTCCCACCAGGCTTGTCTGCTGCTGGTCTTCGCAGTCCACACTAAGGCAGGGATTCAATGCAAAGCAGCACACTATAAAGCCAACAACGCGTTGTTTAACCTCTCTAGGGTAGGTGGCACCAAATCGTCCCACCTACGTAACAGCCAGTGTAATCCCGCGTTATTCAAAAACCTAAAAAATGCAAAAACTTCAATTTTTCAAACATATGACTATTTTACACCATTTTAAAGACAAGACTCTCCTTTATCTAACCACACTGTCCGATTTCAAAAAGGCTTTACAACGAAAGCAAAACATTAGATTATGTCAGCAGAGTACCCAGCCAGAAATAATCAGACACCCATTTTTCAAGCTAGCATATAATGTCACATAAACCCAAACCACAGCTAAATGCAGCACTAACCTTTGATGATCTTCATCAGATGACAACCCTAGGACATTATGTTATACAATACATGCATGTTTTGTTCAATCAAGTTCATATTTATATCAAAAACCAGCTTTTTACATTAGTATGTGACTAGCATGTGACTAGCATTCCCACCGAACACTGCCGGTGAATTTACTAAATTACTCACGATAAACGTTCACAAAAAGCATAACAATTATTTTAAGAATTATAGATACAGAACTCCTCTATGCACTCGATATGTCCGATTTTAAAATAGCTTTCGGTGAAAGCACATTTTGCAATATTCTCAGTAGATAGCCCGGCATCACAGGGCTAGCTATTTAGACACCCAGCAAGTTTAGCACTCACCAAAGTCAGATTTACTATAAGAAAAATGTTATTACCTTTGCTGTCTTCGTCAGAATGCACTCCCAGGACTTCTACTTCAATAACAAATGTTGGTTTGGTTCAAAATAATCCATAGTTATATCCAAACAGCAGCGTTTTGTTTGTGCGTTCAAGACACTATCCGAAAGGGTAAATAAGGGTGACGAGCATGGCGCAATTCGTGACAAAAAAATTGTAAATATTCCATTACCGTACTTCGAAGCATGTCAACCGCTGTTTAAAATCAATTTTTATGCCATTTTTCTCATAAAAAAGCGATAATATTGCGACCGAGAATCTGCGTTTAGGTAAACAGACGAAAGAAAATAAAGCATTCGGTCGCATCGGGCACGCGCCTAAGCCCATAGTACCCTGATCGGCCACTTGCCAAAAGCGATAATGTGTTTCAGCCAGAGGCTGCCTCGATATCGTTCAGCTTTTTCCCGGGCTCTGAGAGCCTATGGGAGCCGTAGGAAGTGTCACGTTAGAGCAAAGATCCTCAATCTTCAATAAAAAGAGCCAAGATGAAACACAATTTGTCAGACAGGCCACTTCCTGCATGGAATCTTCTCAGGTTTTGGCCTGCCATTTGAGTTCTGTTATACTCACAGACACCATTCAAACAGTTTTAGAAACTTTAGGGTGTTTTCTATCCAAAGCCAATAATTATATGCATATTCTAGTTACTGGGCAGGAGTAGTAACCAGATTAAATCGGTACGTTTTTTATCCGGCCGTGTCAAAACTGCCCCCTAGCCCTAACAGGTTAAAAAGCATTTTCCCAGACGTCTGTAGAGAGTTCACATTCACAGTAAACGCTGTGCATCTTGGCTAAACTGTAATTTAACTTTTTTTAAAGTCTGTAGTTTTGTTCCTACTCAATAACGCTGTTGATTCACCTCGCGGTCATCTAGGAGCTGAGTTCAGTTCACAATCTGTCTGTCTATATACCGCACGTGTTAATGTTTCCAGAACAATAATGATTCATCGAGCGATTTCTCTCAGACTGGAGAGACTTGCTTCATGTTGCAGTGTTAATAGAGAAACCATCCATAAACATTTTTGATGCTCGGCTTAGTATGAATGAATTACATTTTTATTTTCATGTCAAATCGCCTTGTTGGCGGGCCCATCACTTACGAGGATCATTTACACAACAAACAAAAAAAACATTTCACGATACAACATTACCATAATTCAAAGTGATAATTGTTCCGTTGCTCTGCGCAGTACATTTCTGCACATTCTGTTTCCACAGCCTTCCCTGTAGCTCAGTTGGTAGAGCATGGTGTTTGCCACGCCAGGGTTGTGGGTTCGATTCCCATGGGGGGCCAGCACAGAAAAAAAAAAAATAATAATAAAAAAATTGTATGAAATGTATGCATTCACTACTGTAAGTCGCTCTGGATAAGAACGTCTGCTAAATGACTAAAATGTAAAATGTAAAATGTTAAGGATATAGCTGGTCAAGGTATTCAAAACAAAGGTTGGATTGTGAAACTTTCACACTCTGTCAGTTTGAGCGATTGTGCCTGTCAAGGAGTGAGCTGTTGAAATACAATGGACTGTTATCTCTTCTGAGAAAGAAAACATACTGTATCTCTGTCAATAGAACCCATGGAGTGTTATCTCTGTCAGTAGAACCCATGGAGTGTTATCTCTGTCAGTAGAACCCATGGAGTGTTATCTCTGTCAGTAGAACCCATGGAGTGTTATCTCTGTCAGTAGAACCCATGGAGTGTTATCTCTGTCAGTAGAACCCATGGAGTGTTATCTCTGTCAGTAGAACCCACGGAGTGTTATCTCTGTCAGTAGAACCCATGGAGTGTTATCTCTGTCAATAGAACCTAGATTATATTTGGTCAGGAAAACCTCAAACTCATGATTGAACGTGCAGTCAGTCACACTTAGCTGATAAACAATGGGGTCTTACTTAGTCCTGTGTCCCAAATGGCACCCTATTCCCCATATAGTGCTATGGGCCCCTTATTGGCCCTGGTCAAAGGTAGTGTACTACATGGGGAATAGGGTGCCACTTGGAATGCATCAATAGTTGTTTAATAGCCTTTATATGGAGATGTCTTCAACTTTCAGTCCAGGCTCTGCAACACAAATGGAACAATTGTTTTCCATTCTCTGTGTTTTCCCTGGTCGCTAACCCTCCCATTCAATCTCAGGAAAAGGTTTTTTTCATCCAGACCCAGTGCCATGACCATGTTTGATGGTGTGTACACAAGTACTTGGCAGAGCAGAGCCTAGTTGGCCAAGGAGGCGCCTGCTATAAAAACACACGATGAAGGCCCCAACCCTTCTCCTTCTGGTCCTTCTCAAGACGGCCTCAAGCCACAGCACTCCTTCTGTCTCAACTCATTTTCCTGCTCTTCAGCGTTGCCCCTGAACACGGCTTATAAAAGACATCCAATGTCGGCCAATTATTGTTGTACTTTGAAGGGAGGTAAATCAAAGCTGACGAAATAAAAAGGAAGACGGCCAAGTGGATCATCGGGTGTGACTCAGACTGGATTCAAAACTCAACCAGATGGGATGGCTGGGCCTCGGCCACTAAACAGAGCTGAATCCCGAATGACTGCGGGCTGCAGCCACTCTAAAAGTCTGTGTTTTTACTTGTTCTACATGTTACTGCATGAATTCATTTGGTGGCCTATATCAAGGACCAGGCTGTAGCACACATGGAGGGCCCTACATCTATCCTATGGAAGACTGGAGCATGTCTACTGTGCTGTCTGACGTAGCTGTATGAATGATCCCCCGATTCAAATCGGTTTATGTAGATTTGTTATTCATTCATTTGCACATTCTTCATTTATTTGTAAGAAATCGTTCTCATTCTTATTTCCCCGTGAAGCCGTTTAGATGGTACCTCTTGGCTCTGACATTTTCAGACCTGATTGGAAATGTAACAGTCACAGGTCAGTCACCTACTGCAAGACGTCAGCTGGGCTTTCACCTGGTTGGAAGGATAGGGTGTCATTTAGGACACAGTCAGACAGAGTTACAGGGACAGTGTGTTTCCACAGACAGACAGAGCTACAGGGACAGTGTGTTTCCACAGACAGACAGAGCTACAGGGACAGTGTGTTTCCACAGACAGACAGAGTTACAGGGACAGTGTGTTTCCACAGAGTTACAGGGACAGTGTGTTTCCACAGACAGGCAGAGCTACAGGGACCGTGTGTTTCCACAGACAGACAGAGTTACAGGGACAGTGTGTTTCCACAGACAGACAGAGTTACAGGGACAGTGTGTCTCCACAGACAGACAGAGCTACAGGGACAGACTGTTTCCACAGACAGACAGAGTCACAGGGACAGTGTGCTTCCACAGAGCTACAGGGACCATGTGTTTCCACAGACAGGCAGATCTACAGGGACCGTGTGTTTCCACAGACAGACAGAGCTACAGGGACAGTGTGTTTCCACAGACAGACTGAGTTACAGGGACAGTGTATTTCCACAGAGAGACAGAGTTTCAGGGACAGTGTGTTTCCACAGACAGACAGAGCTACAGGGACAGTGTGTTTCCACAGACAGAGTTACAGGGACAGTGTGTTTCCACAGACAGACAGAGCTACAGGGACAGTGTGTTTCCACAGAAAGAGCTACAGGGACAGTGTGTTTCCACAGACAGAGCTACAGGGTACAGGGACCGTGTGTTTCCACAGACAGACAGAGTTACAGGGACAGTGTGTTTCCACAGACAGAGTTACAGGGAGAGTGTGTTTCCACAGACAGACAGAGTTACAGGGACAGTGTGTTTCCACAGACAGACTGAGCTACAGGGACAGTGTGTTTCCACAGACAGACAGAGTTACAGGGACAGTGTGTTTCCACAGACATACTGAGTTACAGGGACAGTGTGTTTCCACAGACAGACAGACTTACAGGGACAGTGTGTTTCCACAGACAGACAGAGTTACAGGGACAGTGTATTTCCACAGACAGATTTACAGGGACAGTGTGTTTCCACAGACAGACAGAGTTACTGGGACAGTGTGTTTCCAAAGATCTACAGGGACCGTGTGTTTCCACAGACAGACAGAGTTACAGGGACAGTGTGTTTCCACAGACAGACAGAGCTACAGGGACAGTGTGTTTCCACAGACAGACAGAGTTACAGGGACAGTGTGTTTCCATAGACAGAGCTACAGGGACCGTGTGTTTCATCAGACAGACAGAGTTACAGGGACAGTGTGTTTCCACAGACAGACAGAGTTACAGGGACAGTGTGTTTGCACAGACAGAGCTACAGGGACCGTGTGTTTCCACAGACAGGCAGAGCTACAGGGACCGTGTGTTTCATCAGACAGACAGAGTTACAGGGACAGTGTGTTTCCACAGACAGACAGAGCTACAGGGACAGTGTGTTTCCACAGACAGAGCTACAGGGACCGTGTGTTTCCACAGACAGGCAGAGCTAAAGGGACCGTGTGTTTCCACAGACAGACAGAGTTACAGGGACAGTGTGTTTCCACAGACAGACAGAGTTACAGGGACAGTGTGTTTCCACAGACAGACTGAGTTACAGGGACAGTGTGTTTCCACAGACAGACAGACTTACAGGGACAGTGTGTTTCCACAGACAGACAGAGTTACAGGGACAGTGTATTTCCACAGACAGATTTACAGGGACAGTGTGTTTCCACAGACAGACAGAGTTACTGGGACAGTGTGTTTCCACAGATCTACAGGGACCGTGTGTTTCCACAGACAGACAGAGTTACAGGGACAGTGTGTTTCCACAGACAGACAGAGCTACAGGGACAGTGTGTTTCCACAGACAGACAGAGTTACAGGGACAGTGTGTTTCCACAGACAGAGTTACAGGGACAGTGTGTTTCCACAGACAGACAGAGTTACAGGGACAGTGTGTTTCCATAGACAGAGTTACAGGGACAGTGTGTTTGCACAGACAGAGCTACAGGGACAGTGTGTTTCCACAGACAGAGCTACAGGGACAGTGTGTTTCCACAGACAGAGCTACAGGGACCGTGTGTTTCCACAGACAGGCAGAGCTAAAGGGACCGTGTGTTTCCACAGACAGACAGAGTTACAGGGACAGTGTATTTCCACAGACAGGCAGAGCTACAGGGACCGTGTGTTTCCACAGACAGACAGAGTTACAGGGACAGTGTGTTTCCACAGACAGAGCTACAGGGACCGTGTGTTTCCACAGACAGGCAGAGCTAAAGGGACCGTGTGTTTCCACAGACAGACAGAGCTACAGGGACAGTGTGTTTCCACAGACAGAGTTACAGGGACAGTGTGTCTCCACAGACAGACTGAGTTACAGGGACAGTGTGTTTCCACAGACAGACAGAGTTTCAGGGACAGTGTGTTTCCACAGACAGACAGAGCTACAGGAACAGTGTGTTTCCACAGACTGAGCTACAGGGACAGTGTGTTTCCACAGACAGAGTTACAGGGACAGTGTGTTTCCACAGACAGAGCTACAGGGACAGTGTGTTTCCACAGACAGAGCTACAGGGACAGTGTGTTTCCACAGACAGACAGAGCTACAGGGACAGTGTGTTTCCACAGACTGAGCTACAGGGACAGTGTGTTTCCACAGACAGAGTTACAGGGACAGTGTGTTTCCACAGACAGAGCTACAGGGACAGTGTGTTTCCACAGACAGAGCTACAGGGTACAGGGACAGTGTGTTTCCACAGAAAGACAGAGTTACAGGGACAGTGTGTTTCCACAGACAGACAGAGTTACAGGGACAGTGTGTTTCCACAGACAGACAGAGTTACAGGGACCGTGTGTTTCCACGGACAGAGTTACAGGGACAGTGTGTTTCCACAGACAGACTGAGCTACAGGGACAGTGTGTTTCCACAGACAGACAGAGTTACAGGGACAGTGTGTTTCCACAGACAGAGCTACAGGGTACAGGGACAGTGTGTTTCCACAGAAAGACAGAGTTACAGGGACAGTGTGTTTCCACAGACAGACAGAGCTAAAGGGACCGTGTGTTTCCACAGACAGACAGAGCTACAGGGACAGTGTGTTTCCACAGACAGACAGAGCTACAGGGACAGTGTGTTTCCACAGACAGACAGAGTTACAGGGACAGTGTGTTTCCACAGACAGAGTTACAGGGACAGTGTGTTTCCACAGACAGAGCTACAGGGACCGTGTGTTTCCACAGACAGGCAGAGCTACAGGGACCGTGTGTTTCATCAGACAGACAGAGTTACAGGGACAGTGTGTTTCCACAGACAGACAGAGTTACAGGGACAGTGTGTTTCCACAGACAGAGCTACAGGGACCGTGTGTTTCCACAGACAGGCAGAGCTACAGGGACCGTGTGTTTCCACAGACAGACAGAGTTACAGGGACAGTGTGTTTCCACAGACAGACAGAGCTACAGGGACAGTGTGTTTCCACAGACAGACAGAGCTACAGGGACAGTGTGTTTCCACAGACAGAGTTACAGGGACAGTGTGTCTCCACAGACAGACAGAGTTACAGGGACAGTGTGTTTCCATAGACAGAGTTACAGGGACAGTGTGTTTGCACAGACAGAGCTACAGGGACCGTGTGTTTCCACAGACAGGCAGAGCTACAGGGACCGTGTGTTTCATCAGACAGACAGAGCTACAGGGACAGTGTGTTTCCACAGACAGACAGAGTTACAGGGACAGTGTGTTTCCACAGACAGAGCTACAGGGACCGTGTGTTTCCACAGACAGGCAGAGCTACAGGGACCGTGTGTTTCCACAGACAGACAGAGTTTCAGGGACAGTGTGTTTCCACAGACAGACAGATCTACAGGGACAGTGTGTTTCCACAGACAGAGTTACAGGGACAGTGTGTTTCCACAGACAGAGCTACAGGGACAGTGTGTTTCCACAGACAGAGCTACAGGGACAGTGTGTTTCCACAGAAAGACAGAGTTACATGGACAGTGTGTTTCCACAGACAGACAGAGTTACAGGGACAGTGTGTTTCCACAGACAGACAGAGTTACAGGGACCGTGTGTTTCCACGGACAGAGTTACAGGGACAGTGTGTTTCCACAGAGCTACAGGGACCGTGTGTTTCCACAGACAGAGCTACAGGGTTTTCCAGACAGACTGAGCTACAGGGACAGTGTGTTTCCACAGAAAGACAGAGTTACAGGGACAGTGTGTCTCCACAGACAGACTGAGTTACATGGACAGTGTGTTTCCACAGACAGACAGAGTTTCAGGGACAGTGTGTTTCCACAGACAGACAGAGCTACAGGGACAGTGTGTTTCCACAGACTGAGCTACAGGGACAGTGTGTTTCCACAGACAGAGTTACAGGGACAGTGTGTTTCCACAGACAGAGCTACAGGGACCGTGTGTTTCCACAGACAGGCAGAGCTACAGGGACCGTGTGTTTCCACAGACAGACAGAGTTACAGGGACAGTGTGTTTCCACAGACAGACAGAGCTACAGGGACAGTGTGTTTCCACAGACAGACAGAGCTACAGGGACAGTGTGTTTCCACAGACAGAGTTACAGGGACAGTGTGTCTCCACAGACAGACTGAGTTACAGGGACAGTGTGTTTCCACAGACAGACAGAGTTTCAGGGACAGTGTGTTTCCACAGACAGACAGAGCTACAGGGACAGTGTGTTTCCACAGACTGAGCTACAGGGACAGTGTGTTTCCACAGACAGAGTTACAGGGACAGTGTGTTTCCACAGACAGAGCTACAGGGACAGTGTGTTTCCACAGACAGAGCTACAAGGACAGTGTGTTTCCACAGACAGAGCTACAGGGTACAGGGACAGTGTGTTTCCACAGAAAGACAGAGTTACATGGACAGTGTGTTTCCACAGACAGACAGAGTTACAGGGACAGTGTGTTTCCACAGACAGACAGAGTTACAGGGACCGTGTGTTTCCACGGACAGAGTTACAGGGACAGTGTGTTTCCACAGAGCTACAGGGACCGTGTGTTTCCACAGACAGACAGAGTTACAGGGACAGTGTGTTTCCACAGACAGACAGAGTTACATGGACAGTGTGTTTCCACAGACAGACAGAGTTACAGGGACAGTGTGTTTCCATAGACAGAGTTACAGGGACAGTGTGTTTCCACAGACAGAGTTACAGGGACAGTGTGTCTCCACAGACAGACTGAGTTACATGGACAGTGTGTTTCCACAGACAGACAGAGTTTCAGGGACAGTGTGTTTCCACAGACAGACAGAGCTACAGGGACAGTGTGTTTCCACAGACTGAGCTACAGGGACAGTTTGTTTCCACAGACAGAGCTACAGGGACAGTGTGTTTCCACAGACAGAGCTACAGGGTACAGGGACAGTGTGTTTCCACAGAAAGACAGAGTTACAGGGACAGTGTGTTTCCACAGACAGACAGAGTTACAGGGACAGTGTGTTTCCACAGACAGACAGAGTTACAGTGACAGTGTGTTTCCACAGACAGAGCTACAGGGACAGTGTGTTTCCACAGACAGAGTTACAGGGACAGTGTGTTTCCACAGATAGACAGAGTTACAGGGACAGTGTGTTTCCACAGACAGACAGAGTTACAGGGACAGTGTGTTTCCACAGACAGAGTTACAGGGACAGTGTGTTTCCACAGACAGACAGAGTTACTGGGACAGTGTGTTTCCACAGAGCTACATGGACCGTGTGTTTCCACAGACAGGCGAGCTACAGGGACTGTGTGTCTCCACAGACAGACTGATTTACAGGGACAGTGTGTTTCCACAGACAGACGGTTACAGGGACAGTGTGTTTCCACAGACAGACAGAGCTACAGGGACAGTGTGTTTCCACAGACAGAGCTACAGGGACAGTGTGTTTCCACAGACAGAGTTACAGGGACAGTGTGTTTCCACAGAAGCAGAGCTACAGGGACAGTGTGTTTCCACAGACAGAGCTACAGGGACAGTGTGTTTCCACAGACAGACAGTTACAGGGACAGTGTGTTT
Source organism: Salmo salar (assembly GCF_905237065.1). Classification (NCBI taxonomy): domain Eukaryota; kingdom Metazoa; phylum Chordata; class Actinopteri; order Salmoniformes; family Salmonidae; genus Salmo; species Salmo salar. The sequence continues at coordinate 99,701,601 of NC_059455.1, forward strand.
CCACAGACAGACAAGTTACAGGGACAGTGTGTTTCCACAGACAGAGTTACAGGGACAGTGTGTTTCCACAAATAGACAGAGCTACAGGGACAGTGTGTTTCCACAGACAGACAGAGTTACAGGGACAGTGTGTTTCCACAGACAGAGTTACAGGGACAGTGTGTTTCCACAGACAGACAGAGTTACTGGGACAGTGTGTTTCCACAGAGCTACATGGACCGTGTGTTTCCACAGACAGGCAGAGCTACAGGGACTGTGTGTTTCCACAGACAGACAGATTTACAGGGACAGTGTGTTTCCACAGACAGAGTTACAGGGACAGTGTGTTTCCACAGACAGACAGAGTTACAGGGACAGTGTGTTTCCACAGACAGAGTTACAGGGACAGTGTGTTTCCACAGACAGAGTTACAGGGACAGTGTGTTTCCACAGACAGAGCTACAGGGACAGTGTGTTTCCACAGACAGAGCTACAGGGACAGTGTGTTTCCACAGACAGAGCTACAGGGACAGTGTGTTTCCACAGACAGACAGAGTTACAGGGACAGTGTGTTTCCACTGACTGAGCTACAGGGACAGTGTGTTTCCACAAACAGACAGAGCTACAGGGACAGTGTGTTTCCACAGACAGACAGAGTTACAGGGACAGTGTGTTTCCACAGACAGACAGAGTTACAGGGACAGTGTGTTTCCACAGACAGACAGAGTTACAGGGACAGTTTGTTTCTCGTTGAGGAAGGTAGAACAGCCTAAGCTACATTCTCTGAAACCAAGAAGGGGTTTGTGGGCTTCTCAAATGCAGAATTTACAATTGACCAGCAAAATATTCATGTTTGTTCTCCGTCGCGCTAAAGGCAGACAGGCTGCTGAAATAATAGAGCTATCAGGATTTATTCAAGTTTGGGATGGAGCTAACGGCATCCCAAATGGCACCCTATTCACTATATAGTGCACTACTTTAGATCAGAGCCCTATGGCACCCTATTCCCTATATAGTGCACTACTTTAGTCCAGAGCCCTACGGCACCCTATTCCCTATATAGTGCACTACTTTAGACCAGAGTCCTATGGCAGCCTATTCCCTATATAGTGCGCTACTTTAGACCAAATCCTTGTGCGCTATGTAGGGAATAGGGTGCCATTTGGGACTCACTCCCTTATTGGGTTTTACATATGGTCTTCATGAATACGGAGGTCAGGAGAGTTTGGCCAAGCAAAACATGATTCCTGGGTTTCACAGAGTCTAAGCAGTTAATCAGCTGACGATGTGAAAACACTGGGAAGACAGAGCTCTCTGCTGGATAGGACTCAGACGAATACATAGCTTGACCCTGTTGTTACTGTGAAATATGCTTTTTAGAACGGACTGGGCTGGCATTTCATTCAGAATAAAGAGTTTATTTTTTTAAATCGTTTTTGGTCTGGTTTTTTTGTTCTTGTTGTATTTGCTGCAGAAGAACGGAATAGTAAAACTATAGACTTTAATCAAATATTCAAAACCTGATGATTGACACTGCAATTAGAGACAGACTCGGTATCAAATAGCTGAACGAAGTGAACATCTCCCGATCACAATTTGCATTCTATGTACAGAAATAGGACATTTGTCACGTTCTGACCAGTATGAGGGTTATTTTGTTAGTGTCGGCTGGTCAGGACGTGGCAGAGGGTATTTGGTTTATGTGGTTCGAGGTGTGTGTATTATGTAGAGGGTAGTTGCTTTATGTATTCCGGGGTTTTTTGGTCACTGCTCTGTTAGTCTATGTTCTTTCTAGTTAGTCTGTTTCTATGTTTAGTTTATTGGGGTGTGGACTCTCAATTGAAGGCAGGTGTTGTCTAGTTGCCTTTGATTGAGAGTCCTATATATATTAGGGTGTGTTTGTTTGTAATTTGTGGGAGGTTGTCACTTGAATTGCTGTTGTTCGCCGTCAAGTCTGTATTCGTCGTCCATCGTTTTGTTTTGTTTGTAGAAGTGTTTTCATTCAAAAAGTTAATTATGAGCACTCAACCCGCTGCGCCTTGGTCCATTCCTGACGACCGTCGTTATAACATTTAAAGGCCCTCGCACTTCTCAGTTGTTGGTATTTAGACTTAACGTATGCAGATAGATAATGTGCTTTTTGCGGACGTGGTTCCCCTGCACGTGCTGAATAAATTGTATTCAACCGCTTGAAAACCCTTCCCACTTGTTGGCCCCAAAAAAATGTTCTTACAGTTTTCATTCAATAGGCTTTTCACTAGATGTATCTAAAGCCATCCCTTTAAATATGGTGTACCTTTAACTGGCTTTATCTCAACAGACTCACTAGAATATACTGTATGGAGAGAAGGGTTCAGAATATTACGGATTAACAATAGAAATCCATGTAAATACAAACGTCTCCTTTTACTCTGATCTTTTATATTATTTAGGGATAGTATTTATAAATAATAATTATAAAACATGTTTGGAGAACCTTCGTGCACAGAATATATTGGTGAATTAAAAATACAGTGATTTGATTCATCCTGAAAGTTATCATGTTCAAATTCAAACCGTTAAATATCAGAAGGTAAAAAAAGTGTAGAATAGGGAAAACAGTAGTCCTGTAAATCTACCCTGGTCCTCACTAATCGTGGATCTGTGAGGACCATGGTCCAGTCTTCATGAACCGTGCTCCAGGCTCCAGGTTAAAACTGATACACCGTGCTCCAGGTTTATACTGGTACACCGTGCTCCAGGTTTATACTGGTACACCGTGCTCCAGGTTTAAACTGGTACACCGTGCTGCAGGCTCCAGGTTTATACTGATACGCCGTGCTCCAGGCTCCAGGTTTAAACTGGTACACCGTGCTCCAGGCTCCAGGTTTATACTGATACACCGTGCTCCAGGTTTAAACTGGTACACCGTGCTCCAGGTTTATACTGGTACACCGTGCTCCAGGTTTATACTGATACACCGTGCTCCAGGCTCCAGGTTTAAACTAGTACACCGTGCTCCAGGTTTAAACTAGTACACCGTGCTCCAGGCTCCAGGTTTAAACTGGTACACCGTGCTCCAGGCTCCAGGTTTACACTGGTACACCGTGCTGCAGGCTCCAGGTTTAAACTGGTACACCGTGCTGCAGGCTCCAGGTTTATACTGATACGCCGTGCTCCAGGCTCCAGGTTTAAACTGGTACACCGTGCTCCAGGCTCCAGGTTTATACTGATACACCGTGCTCCAGGCTCCAGGTTTAAACTGGTACACCGTGCTCCAGGCTCCAGGTTTAAACTGGTACACCGTGCTCCAGGCTCCAGGTTTATACTGGTACACCGTGCTCCAGGTTTAAACTGGTACACCGTGCTCCAGGCTCCAGGTTTAAACTGGTACACCGTGCTCCAGGCTCCAGGTTTAAACTGGTACACCGTGCTCCAGGCTCCAGGTTTAAACTGGTACACCGTGCTCCAGGCTCCAGGTTTAAACTGGTACACCGTGCTCCAGGTTTAAACTGGTACACCGTGCTCCAGGCTCCAGGTTTAAACTGGTACACCGTGCTCCAGGCTCCAGGTTTAAACTGGTACACCGTGCTCCAGGCTCCAGGTTTAAACTGGTACACCGTGCTCCAGGTTTATACTGGTACACCGTGCTCCAGGCTCCAGGTTTATACTGGTACAACGTGCTCCAGGCTCCAGGTTTATACTGATACACCGTGCTCCAGGCTCCAGGTTTAAACTGGTACACCGTGCTCCAGGCTCCAGGTTTAAACTGGTACACCGTGCTCCAGGTTAATACTGGTACACCGTGTTCCAGGCTCCAGGTTTATACTGGTACACCGTCCTCCAGGTTTATACTGGTACACCGTGCTCCAGGTGTTATCAATAGCTCTTATCAATAGCTCGTATCAATATCTCTTATCAATATCTCTTATCAATAGCTCTTATCAATAGCTGTTATCAATCGCTGTTATCAATAGCTCGTATCAATAGCTCGTATCAATAGCTCTTATCAATAGCTCTTATCAATAGCTCTTATCAATAGCTCTTATCAATCGCTGTTATCAATAGCTCGTATCAATATATCTTATCAATAGCTCTTATCAACAGCTCTTATCAACAGCTCTTATCAACAGCTCTTATCAATAGCTGTTATCAATAGCTGTTATCAACAGCTCTTATCAATAGCTGTTATCAATAGCTGTTATCAATAGCTGTTATCAATAGCTCTTATCAATAGCTCTTATCAACAGCTCTTATCAATAGCTCTTATCAACAGCTCTTATCAACAGCTCTTATCAACAGCTGTTATCAACAGCTGTTATCAACAGCTGTTATCAATAGCTGTTATCAATAGCTGTTATCAATAGCTGTTATCAATAGCTCTTATCAACAGCTCTTATCAACAGCTCTTATCAACAGCTCTTATCAACAGCTGTTATCAATAGCTGTTATCAACAGCTGTTATCAACAGCTGTTATCAATAGCTCTTATCAATAGCTCTTATCAACAGCTCTTATCAATAGCTGTTATCAATAGCTGTTATCAATAGCTGTTATCAACAGCTCTTATCAACAGCTCTTATCAACAGCTCTTATCAATAGCTCTTATCAATAGCTCTTATCAATAGCTGTTATCAACAGCTCTTATCAACAGCTGTTATCAACAGCTCTTATCAATAGCTCTTATCAATAGCTGTTATCAACAGCTCTTATCAACAGCTCTTATCAACAGCTCTTATCAACAGCTCTTATCAACAGCTCTTATCAACAGCTCTTATCAACAGCTCTTATCAACAGCTCTTATCAACAGCTCTTATCAACAGCTCTTATCAACAGCTCTTATCAATAGCTCTTATCAACAGCTCTTATCAACAGCTCTTATCAACAGCTCTTATCAACAGCTCTTATCAATAGCTGTTATCAACAGCTGTTATCAACAGCTCTTATCAACAGCTCTTATCAACAGCTGTTATCAATAGCTCTTATCAACAGCTCTTATCAACAGCTCTTATCAACAGCTCTTATCAACAGCTCTTATCAACAGCTCTTATCAACAGCTGTTATCAACAGCTCTTATCAACAGCTCTTATCAATAGCTGTTATCAATAACTCAAGTGCATGGGGAATGGTGTTATTACACTAAAGAGAAAGTAGACAGCTGCAGGATATCTTCCCCCTCTACCTTCATCACAGGTAGGCCGTGATCCCAAATAGCACCTTATTCCCTATACAGAGCCTTCGGAAAGTATTCAGACCCTTTGACTTTTTCCACATTTTGTTACGTTACAGCCTTATTCTAAAATGGATTAAAATAGTTTTTTTTTCCCCCTCATCAATCTACACACAATACCCCATAATGACAAATCAACAACAGGTTTTTAGACATTTCAGCTAATTTATTACAAATACTTTGTTGAAGCACCTTTGGCAGCGATTACAGCATTGAGTCTTCTTGGGTATGACGCTACAAGCTTGGCACCCCTGTATTTGGGGAGTTTCTCCCATTCTTCTCTGCAGATCCTCTCAAGCTCTGTCAGGTTGGATGGGGAGCGTTGCTGCACAGATATTTTCAGGTCTCTCCAGAGATGTTCGATCAGGTTCAAGTCCAGGCTCTGGCTGGGCCACTCAAGGACATTCAGAGACTTGTCTCGAAGCCACTCCTGTGTTGTCTTGGCTGTGTGCTTAGGGTCGTTGTCCTGTTGGAACGTGAACCTTCGCCCCAGTCTGAGGTCCTGAGCGCTCTGGAGCAGGTTTTCATCAAGGATCTCTCTGTACTTTGCTCCGTTCATCGTTCCCTCGATCCTGACTAGTCTCCCAGTCCCTGCTGCTGAAAAACATCCCCATAGCATGATGCTACCACCACCATGCTTCACCGTAGGGATGGTGCCAAGTTTTCCTCCAGATGTGACGCTTGGCATTCAGGCCAACGAGTTCAATTTTGGTTTCATAAGACCAGAGAATCTTGTTTCTCATGGTCTGAGAGTCCTTTAGTTGTCTTTTGGCAAACTCCAAGCGGGCTGTCATGTGCCTTTTACAGAGGAGTGGCTTCCATCTGGCCACTCTACCATAAAGGCCTGATTGGTGGAGTGCTGCAGAGATGGTTGTCCTTCTGGAAGGTTCTCCCATCTCCACAGAGGAACTCTGGAGCTCTGTCAGTGACTATCGGGTTCTTGGTCACCTCCCTGATCAAGGCCCTTCTCCCCCGATTGCTCAGTTTGTTCGGGCGGCCAGCTCTATGAAGAGTCTTGGTGGTTCCAAAGTTCTTCCATTTAAGAATGATGGAGGCCAAAGTGTTCTTGGGGACCTTCAATGCTGAAGACATTTTTTGTTACTCTTCCCCAGATCTGTGCCTCGACACAATCCTGTCTCGGAGTTCTATGGACAATTCCTTCGACCTCATGGCTTGGTTTTTCTCAGAACCTTATATAGACAGGTGTGTGCCTTTCCAAATCATGCCCAATAAACTTAATTTACCACAGGTGGACTCCAGTCAAGTTGTAGAAACATCTCAAGGATGATCAATGGAAACAGGATGCACATGAGCTCAATTTCAAGTCTCTTAGAAACGGCTCTGAATGCTTATGTAAATAAATAATAATAATAAATAATAAATAAATAAGATATTTCCGTTTTTTATTGTCAGGAAGAGCCTAAGTTCTTCCATTTAAGAATGGCACTTCTGTTTATTATTCTTAATACATTTGCTAAAATATCTAAAAATCTGTTTTTGTTTTGTCATTATGGTATTATTATGGAGTATTGTGTGTAGATTGCCCATTATTTTTTTGTTATTTAATCCATTTTAGAATAAGGCTGTAACGTAACAAAAATGTGGAAGAAGTGAAGGGGTCTGAATACTTTCCGAAGCTACTGTATTAGTGCACTGGCCCCTAGGGCTCTGGACAAAAGTGGTGCACTACATAGGGAATATGGTGCCATTTGGGACGAAGAGATGGTGTTCTTTAGATCAATTCCTTACTTCCTTACTCCTGTGTATTGATAATTATTTCGCATGGCTGATTGGTCGAAATATGTCCTGTTTCCTTAGTGAAACATATTTGATTGGTTGAAATAAAATACAATCAGTTTGTGCCTAATTTAAATCAAATGGTTTGTTATCCAGGTCCTATAAACTCAGTGGTCTAAAGTACTTAAGTAAAAAAGTACTACTTCAGTAGTTTTTTGGGGGGTATGCTTTACTTTACTATTTATAATTTTGACAACTTTTACTTCAATACATTCCTAAAGAAAATAATGTACTTTTTACGCCATACATTTTTCCCTGACACCCAAAAGTACTTGTAACATTTTTATATGCTTAGCAGGACAGGAAAATGTTCTAATTCACACACTTATCAAGAGAACATCCCTGGTCATCCCTACTGCCTCTGATCTGGAGGACTCACTAAACAGAGAACATCCCTGGTCATCCCTACTGCCTCTGATCTGGAGGACTCACTAAACAGAGAACATCCCTGGTCATCCCTACTGCCTCTGATCTGGAGGACTCACTAAACAGAGAACATCCCTGGTCGTCCCTACTGCCTCTGATCTGGAGGACTCACTAAACAGAGAACATCCCTGGTCGTCCCTACTGCCTCTGATCTGGAGGACTCACTAAACAGAGAACATCCCTGGTCATCCCTACTGCCTCTGATCTGGAGGACTCACTAAACAGAGAACATCCCTGGTCGTCCCTACTGCCTCTGATCTGGAGGACTCACTAAACAGAGAACATCCCTGGTCATCCCTACTGCCTCTGATCTGGAGGACTCACTAAACAGAGAACATCCCTGGTCATCCCTACTGCCTCTGATCTGGAGGACTCACTAAACAGAGAACATCCCTGGTCATCCCTACTGCCTCTGATCTGGAGGACTCACTAAACAGAGAACATCCCTGGTCGTCCCTACTGCCTCTGATCTGGAGGACTCACTAAACAGAGAACATCCCTGGTCATCCCTACTGCCTCTGATCTGGAGGACTCACTAAACAGAGAACATCCCTGGTCGTCCCTACTGCCTCTGATCTGGAGGACTCACTAAACAGAGAACATCCCTGGTCATCCCTACTGCCTCTGATCTGGAGGACTCACTAAACAGAGAACATCCCTGGTCATCCCTACTGCCTCTGATCTGGAGGACTCACTAAACAGAGAACATCCCTGGTCATCCCTACCGCCTCTGATCTGGAGGACTCACTAAACACAAATGCTTCGTTTGTAAATTATGTCTGAGTGTTCTAGTGTGCAAGAAAATGGTGCCCTCTGGTCTGCTTAATATCAGGAATTTGAATAGATTTATACTTTTACTTTTGATATTTAAGATAATTTAAAACCAGATACTTTTAGACTTTTACACAAGTAGTATTTTACTGGGTGACTTTCACTTTCACTTGAGTCATTTTCTATGAAGATATCTTTACTTTTACTCTAGTAGAACTTTTCCCTTTGCTGCTATTACTGTATACCCACATCAAGCTGAGTCTTTCTGCAAGTTCCCTTAGGCTGAGTAATACTTACAATACTGTAGCAATTCAGGAGGTAAACCCAACTAGGACTCAAACCCGGGTACAGTGACCGTCAGCCCATCACCTTCGCTATTACACCAATGAACCGGACCTGTCGACTAGTTCGCTAGCTGTAGGGTGAAGGGTGTTACTACAGTACTTGAAATCCAAAGTTTGAAGCCCTGGTCAGCTATGACTGATTCAGAGAGAGAGTCTCTATTAGAACACAGTGGAGCACACACACACACACACACACGCACACACACACAGACACAGACGACACACACACACACACAGACACAGACGACACACACACACACACACACACACACACAGACACACACACAGACACAAACACACACACACAGACACACACACACACAGACACAGACGACACACACACACACACACACACACACACGCACACACAGACGACACACACACACACACACACACACACACACACACACACACACACACACACACACAGACACAGACGACACACACACACACAGACGACACACACACACTATGTTATTTGGAGGGAACTTGTCAAAGACCAGCAGGGAAGTCATTCATCTTCTGGGTTTTCCTAGACTGCGTGATGGGGGGGGTCTGAATGGGGGGGGGTCTGAGAGAGGGGGGGGATGGGGTCTAACACAAACCAAGAGACCATTGGTTCAAATGGAATAAAGAAGAACCTGCATCTTATCACAGACCTGCTTAACACAAGCCAGACCACTGCTCTGCTGATAGGGAGCTCCAGACCAGACGCTCCCACTCCCTCCCTGCAGACTCAGACTTTCCTCTCTCTCTCTCTCTCTCTCTCTCTCTCTCTCTCTCTCTCTCTCTCTCTCTCTCTCTCTCTCTCTCTCTCTCTCGCTCTCGCTCTCTCCCTCGCTCTCTCCCTCCCTGCAGTCCAGACCCCTCTCTCTCTCTCTCTCTCTCTCTCCTCGACCAGACCCTATCTCTCTGTCACAGGGCCCTGACGAAGACCAGTCTCCCCAGTCGTGGCTTTGCGCCCTCTGCCTCTGCTCTGGTGTAGACAGTGATAGGAGAGGTATGCAGCAGGGGCAGGGTGGTGGGCCGGCCGGCCGGGAAGGAAAGGCAGGGCTCCATCAGGGCTTCCCAGGCTCGATACAGCGGCTCCGTGGAAAATGTTCTTCACTTTTGGGGTTCAAGCAGAGAGTTGCTAGGGTCGTCACGACTGAATCAGCTCCTCAGTAACCCCTCCACAGGACCATACAAACACACCTCCATCCCCATCATAAGCATGTTTATTTACTGCTTATGAATGTGTTATGTATGGGTTATGAATGTATTAGGTATAGGTTATGAATGTGTTAGGAATGGGTTATGAATGTGTTATGTATGGGTTATGAATGTGTTAGGTATGGGTTATGAATGTGTTAGGAATGGGTTATGAATGTGTTAGGTATGGGTTATGAATGGGTTATGTATGGGTTATGAATGGGTTATGTATGGGTTATGAATGGGTTATGAATGGGTTACGTATGGGTTATGAATGTGTTAGGTATGGGTTATGAATGTGTTAGGTATGGGTTATGAATGTGTTAGGTATGGGTTATGAATGTATTAGGTATGGGTTATGAATGTGTTAGGTATGGGTTATGAATGTGTTAGGTATGGGTTATGAATGCGTCATTTGTTATGAAGTCCCTATGTAAGTATGACTACAAGTAGCTACCAAACAAGTGTTACCACTATGGCCAGTCCAGGTCCAACTCCAGCCTCCACCCCTATATCCCATCTCCACCCCTATACCCCAGCTCCACCCATATACCCCATCTCCAGCCCTATACCCCATCTCCACCCCTATACCCCATCTCCACCCCTATACCCCAGCTCCCCCCTAAACCCCATCTCCCCCTATACCCCAGCTCCACCCCTATACCCCAGCTCCACCCCTATACCCCAGCTCCACCCCTATACCCCATCTCCACCCCTATACCCCAGCTCCCCCTAAACCCAATCTCCCCCTATACCCCATCTCCACCCCTATACCCCAGCTCCACCCCTATACCCCAGCTCCACCCCTATACCCCATCTCCACCTCTATACCCCATCTCCACCCCTATACCCCATCTCCACCCCTATACCCCAGCTCCCCCCTAAACCCAATCTCCCCCTATACCCCATCTCCACCCCTATACCCCAGCTCCACCCCTATACCCCATCTCCACCCCTATACCCCATCTCCACCCCTATACCCCAGCTCCCCCCTAAACCCAATCTCCCCCTATACCCCATCTCCACCCCTATACCCCAGCTCCACCCCTATACCCCAGCTCCACCCCTATACCCCATCTCCACCCCTATACCCCATCTCCACCCCTATACCCCATCTCCACCCCTATACCCCAGCTCCCCCCTAAACCCAATCTCCCCCTATACCCCATCTCCACCCCTATACCTGATCCTGTAGGTTCATGCTCTACAACATTCGCAGAGTACGACCCTGCCTCACACAGGAAGCGGCGCAGGTCCTAATCCAGGCACTTGTCATCTTCCGTCTGGATTACTGCAACTCGTTGTTGGCTGGGCTCCCTGCCTGTGCCATTAAACCCCTACAACTCATCCAGAACGCCGCAGCCCGTCTGGTGTTCAACCTTCCCAAGTTCTCTCTCGTCACCCCGCTCCTCCGCTCTCTCCACTGGCTTCCAGTTGAAGCTCGCATCCGCTACAAGACCATGGTGCTTGCCTACGGAGCTGTGAGGGGAACGGCACCACCGTACCTTCAGGCTCTGATCAGGCCCTACACCCAAACAAGGGCACTGCGTTCATCCACCTCTGGCCTGCTCGCCTCCCTACCTCTGAGGAAGCACAGTTCCCGCTCAACCCAGTCAAAACTGTTCGCTGCTCTGGCACCCCAATGGTGGAACAAGCTCCCTCACGACGCCAGGACAGCGGAGTCAATCACCACCTTCCGGAGACACCTGAAACCCCACCTCTTTAAGGAATACCTGGGATAGGATAAAGTAATCCTTCTAACCCCCCCTTAAAAGATCTAGATGCACTATTGTAAAGTGGTTGTTCCACTGGATATTATAAGGTGAATGCACCAATTTGTAAGTCGCTCTGGATAAGAGCGTCTGCTAAATGACTTAAATGTAAATGTAAATGTATACCCCAGCTCCACCCCATACCCCATCTCCACCCCTATACCCCAGCTCCAGCCCTATAGCCCAGCTCCACCCCTATACCCCATCTCCACCCCAATACCCCAGCTCCACCCCTATACCACATCTCCAGCCCTATACCCCAGCCCTATACCCCATCTCCACCCCTATACCCCAGTTCCAGCCCATACCCCAGCTCCAGCCCTATACCCCAGCTCCAGCCCTATACCCCAGCCCTATACCCCATCTCCACCCCTATACCCCAGTTCCACCCCATACCCCATCTCCAGCCCTATACCCCATCTCCAGCCCTATACCCCATCTCCAGCCCTATACCCCATCTCCAGCCCTATACCCCATCTCCACCCCTATACCCCAGCTCCAGCCCCATACCCCAGCTCCAGCCCTATACCCCATCTCCACCCCTATACCTCATCTCCAGCCCTATACCCCATCTCCCCCCTATACCCCAGCTCCAGCCCTATACCCCAGCCCTATACCCCACCCCTATACCCCATCTCCAGCCCTATACCCCAGCTCCACCCCTATACCCCATCTCCACAACTATACCCCATCTCCCCCCTATACCCCAGCTCCACCCCTATACCCCATCTCGCCCCCTATACCCCAGCCCTATACCCCAGCTCCAGCCCTATACCCCAGCCCTATACCCCACCCCTATACCCCATCTCCAGCCCTATACCCCAGCTCCACCCCTATACCCCATCTCCACAACTATACCCCATCTCCCCCCCTATACCCCAGCTCCACCCCTATACCCCAGCCCTATACCCCAGCTCCACCCCTATACCCCATCTCCACCCCTATACCCCATCTCCACCCCTATACCCCATCTCCCCCCATATACCCCAGCTCCACCCCTATACCCCATCTCCCCCCCTATACCCCAGCAGCTCCAAGGGCTGTTATTATTTATTGTTATTAGAACAATCAGACTGGATGGGGCCCTGACAGAGGAGAGAGGAGATGGAACAATCAGACTGGATGGGGCCCTGACAGAGGTGACGGAACAATCAGACTGGATGGGCCCCTGACAAAGTAGATGGGACAATCAGACTGGATGGGGCCCTGACAGAGGAGATGGAACAATTAGAGTGGATGGGGCCCTGACAGAGGAGATGGAACAATCAGAGTGGATGGGACCCTGACAGAGGAGAGAGGAGATGGGACAATCAGACTGGATGGGCCCCTGACAGAGGAGATGGGACAATCAGACTGGATGGGCCCCTGACAGAGGAGATGGGACAATCAGACTGGATGGGGCCCTGACAGAGGAGAGAGGAGATGGGACAATCAGACTGGATGGGCCCCTGACAGAGGAGAGATGGGACAATCAGACTGGATGGGGCCCTGACAGAGGAGAGAGGAGATGGGACAATCAGACTGGATGGGGCCCTGACAGAGGAGAGAGGAGATGGGACAATCAGACTGGATGGGGCAGAGAGGGAGGTGTACTATAGGAATGACAAATTATATTCAAATGAAAGATCTAAAGCAATCACCTTCCCCCAGCTGGTTACTGTAGTTATGCATTATAAATGAGTCTCTCCCTCTACCACTGTTATCCCTGCCCATCTCTCCCTCTACTACTGTTATCCCTGCCCATCTCTCCCTCTACCACTGTTATCACTGCCCATCTCTCCCTCTCCCTACTACTGTTATCCCTGCCCATCTCTCCCTCTACTACTGTTATCCCTGCCCATCTCTCCCTCTACTACTGTTATCCCTGCCCATCTCTCCCATCTCTCCCTCTACCACTGTTATCCCTGCCCATCTCTCCCTCTACTACTGTTATCCCTGCCCATCTCTCCCTCTACCACTGTTATCCCTGCCCATCTCTCCCTCTACTACTGTTATCCCTGCCCATCTCTCCCTCTACTACTGTTATCCCTGCCCATCTCTCCCTCTACCACTGTTATCCCTGCCCATCTCTCCCTCTACTACTGTTATCCCTGCCCATCTCTCCCTCTACCACTGTTATCCCTGCCCATCTCTCCCTCTACTACTGTTATCCCTGCCCATCTCTCCCTCTACCACTGTTATCCCTGCCCATCTCTCCCTCTACCACTGTTATCCCTGCCCATCTCTCCCTCTACTACTGTTATCCCTGCCCATCTCTCCCTCTACTACTGTTATCCCTGCCCATCTCTCCCTCTACTACTGTTATCCCTGCCCATCTCTCCCTCTACCACTGTTATCCCTGCCCATCTCTCCCTCTACCACTGTTATCCCTGCCCATCTCTCCCTCTACCACTGTTATCCCTGCCCATCTCTCCCTCTACCACTGTTATCCCTGCCCATCTCTCCCTCTACTACTGTTATCCCTGCCCATCTCTCCCTCTACCACTGTTATCCCTGCCCATCTCTCCCTCTACTACTGTTATCCCTGCCCATCTCTCCCTCTACCACTGTTATCCCTGCCCATCTCTCCCTCTACCACTGTTATCCCTGCCCATCTCTCCCTCTACCACTGTTATCCCTGCCCATCTCTCCCTCTACTACTGTTATCCCTGCCCATCTCTCCCTCTACCACTGTTATCCCTGCCCATCTCTCCCACTACTACTGTTATCCCTGCCGGTACCCATCTCTCCCTCTACCACTGTTATCCCTGCCCATCTCTCCCTCTACCACTGTTATCCCTGCCCATCTCTCACTCTACTACTGTTATCCCTGCCCATCTCTCCCTCTACCACTGTTATCCCTGCCCATCTCTCCCTCTACTACTGTTATCCCTGCCAGTACCCATCTCTCCCTCTACCACTGTTATCCCTGCCCATCTCTCCCTCTACCACTGTTATCCCTGCCCATCTCTCCCTCTACTACTGTTATCCCTGCCCATCTCTCCCTCTACCACTGTTATCCCTGCCCATCTCTCCCTCTACTACTGTTATCCCTGCCCATCTCTCCCTCTACCACTGTTATCCCTGCCCATCTCTCCCTCTACTACTGTTATCCCTGCCCATCTCTCCCTCTACCACTGTTATCCCTGCCCATCTCTCCCTCTACCACTGTTATCCCTGCCCATCTCTCCCTCTACTACTGTTATCCCTGCCAGTACCCATCTCTCCCTCTACTACTGTTATCCCTGCCCATCTCTCCCTCTACTACTGTTATCCCTGCCCATCTCTCCCTCTACCACTGTTATCCCTGCCCATCTCTCCCTCTACCACTGTTATCCCTGCCCATCTCTCCCTCTACCACTGTTATCCCTGCCCATCTCTCCCTCTACTACTGTTATCCCTGCCCATCTCTCCCTCTACTACTGTTATCCCTGCCCATCTCTCCCTCTACCACTGTTATCCCTGCCCATCTCTCCCTCTACCACTGTTATCCCTGCCCATCTCTCCCTCTACTGCTGTTATCCCTGCCCATCTCTCCCTCTACTACTGTTATCCCTGCCCATCTCTCCCTCTACCACTGTTATCCCTGCCCATCTCTCCCTCTACCACTGTTATCCCTGCCCATCTCTCCCTCTACCACTGTTATCCCTGCCCATCTCTCCCTCTACTACTGTTATCCCTGCCCATCTCTCCCTATACTACTGTTATCCCTGCCCATCTCTCCCTCTACCACTGTTATCCCTGCCCATCTCTCCCATCTCTCCCTCTACCACTGTTATCCCTGCCCATCTCTCCCTCTACTACTGTTATCCCTGCCCATCTCTCCCTCTACTACTGTTATCCCTGCCCATCTCTCCCTATACTACTGTTATCCCTGCCCATCTCTCCCTCTACCACTGTTATCCCTGCCCATCTCTCCCATCTCTCCCTCTACCACTGTTATCCCTGCCCATCTCTCCCTCTACCACTGTTATCCCTGCCCATCTCTCCCTCTACCACTGTTATCCCTGCCCATCTCTCCCTCTACTACTGTTATCCCTGCCCATCTCTCCCTCTACTACTGTTATCCCTGCCCATCTCTCCCTCTACTACTGTTATCCCTGCCCATCTCTCCCTCTACTACTGTTATCCCTGCCCATCTCTCCCTCTACTACTGTTATCCCTGCCCATCTCTCCCTCTACTACTGTTATCCCTGCCCATCTCTCCCTCTACCACTGTTATCCCTGCCCATCTCTCCCTCTACTACTGTTATCCCTGCCCATCTCTCCCTCTACCACTGTTATCCCTGCCCATCTCTCCCTCTACTACTGTTATCCCTGCCCATCTCTCCCTCTACCACTGTTATCCCTGCCCATCTCTCCCATCTCTCCCTCTACCACTGTTATCCCTGCCCATCTCTCCCTCTACTACTGTTATCCCTGCCCATCTCTCCCTCTACCACTGTTATCCCTGCCCATCTCTCCCTCTACCACTGTTATCCCTGCCCATCTCTCCCATCTCTCCCTCTACTACTGTTATCCCTGCCCATCTCTCCCTCTACCACTGTTATCCCTGCCAGTACCCATCTCTCCCTCTACCACTGTTATCCCTGCCAGTACCCATCTCTCCCTCTACTACTGTTATCCCTGCCCATCTCTCCCTCTACCACTGTTATCCCTGCCCATCTCTCCCTCTACCACTGTTATCCCTGCCCATCTCTCCCTCTACTACTGTTATCCCTGCCCATCTCTCCCTCTACTACTGTTATCCCTGCCCATCTCTCCCTCTACCACTGTTATCCCTGCCCATCTCTCCCTCTACCACTGTTATCCCTGCCCATCTCTCCCTCTACCACTGTTATCCCTGCCCATCTCTCCCTCTACCACTGTTATCCCTGCCCATCTCTCCCTCTACTACTGTTATCCCTGCCCATCTCTCCCTCTACTACTGTTATCCCTGCCCATCTCTCCCTCTACCACTGTTATCCCTGCCAGTACCCATCTCTCCCTCTACCACTGTTATCCCTGCCCATCTCTCCCATCTCTCCCTCTACCACTGTTATCCCTGCCCATCTCTCCCATCTCTCCCTCTACCACTGTTATCCCTGCCCATCTCTCCCATCTCTCCCTCTACCACTGTTATCCCTGCCCATCTCTCCCTCTACTACTGTTATCCCTGCCCATCTCTCCCTCTACCACTGTTATCCCTGCCCATCTCTCCCTCTACTACTGTTATCCCTGCCCATCTCTCCCTCTACTACTGTTATCCCTGCCCATCTCTCCCTCTACCACTGTTATCCCTGCCCATCTCTCCCTCTACCACTGTTATCCCTGCCCATCTCTCCCTCTACCACTGTTATCCCTGCCCATCTCTCCCTATACTACTGTTATCCCTGCCCATCTCTCCCTCTACCACTGTTATCCCTGCCCATCTCTCCCTCTACCACTGTTATCCCTGCCCATCTCTCCCTCTACTACTGTTATCCCTGCCCATCTCTCCCTCTACTACTGTTATCCCTGCCCATCTCTCCCTCTACTACTGTTATCCCTGCCCATCTCTCCCATCTCTCCCTCTACCACTGTTATCACTGCCCATCTCTCCCTCTACTACTGTTATCCCTGCCCATCTCTCCCTCTACTACTGTTATCCCTGCCCATCTCTCCCTCTACCACTGTTATCCCTGCCCATCTCTCCCTCTACTACTGTTATCCCTGCCCATCTCTCCCTCTACTACTGTTATCCCTGCCCATCTCTCCCTCTACTACTGTTATCCCTGCCCATCTCTCCCTCTACTACTGTTATCCCTGCCCATCTCTCCCTCTACTACTGTTATCCCTGCCCATCTCTCCCTCTACCACTGTTATCCCTGCCCATCTCTCCCATCTCTCCCTCTACCACTGCTATCCCTGCCCATCTCTCCCTCTACCACTGTTATCCCTGCCCATCTCTCCCATCTCTCCCTCTACCACTGCTATCCCTGCCCATCTCTCCCTCTACCACTGTTATCCCTGCCCATCTCTCCCTCTACCACTGTTATCCCTGCCCATCTCTCCCTCTACCACTGTTATCCCTGCCCATCTCTCCCATCTCTCCCTCTACTACTGTTATCCCTGCCCTTCTCTCCCTCTACCACTGTTATCCCTGCCCATCTCTCCCTCTACTACTGTTATCCCTGCCCATCTCTCCCTCTACTACTGTTATCCCTGCCCATCTCTCCCTCTACTACTGTTATCCCTGCCCATCTCTCCCTCTACCACTGTTATCCCTGCCAGGACCCATCTCTCCCTCTACCACTGTTATCCCTGCCCATCTCTCCCTCTACTACTGTTATCCCTGCCCATCTCTCCCTCTACTACTGTTATCCCTGCCCATCTCTCCCTCTACTACTGTTATCCCTGCCCATCTCTCCCTCTACCACTGTTATCCCTGCCCATCTCTCCCTCTACTACTGTTATCCCTGCCCATCTCTCCCTCTACCACTGTTATCCCTGCCCATCTCTCCCTCTACTACTGTTATCCCTGCCAGGACCCATCTCTCCCTCTACCACTGTTATCCCTGCCCATCTCTCCCATCTCTCCCTCTACTACTGTTATCCCTGCCCATCTCTCCCTCTACCACTGTTATCCCTGCCCATCTCTCCCTCTACTACTGTTATCCCTGCCCATCTCTCCCTCTACCACTGTTATCCCTGCCCATCTCTCCCTCTACTACTGTTATCCCTGCCAGGACCCATCTCTCCCTCTACCACTGTTATCCCTGCCCATCTCTCCCTCTACTACTGTTATCCCTGCCCATCTCTCCCTCTACCACTGTTATCCCTGCCCATCTCTCCCTCTACTACTGTTATCCCTGCCCATCTCTCCCTCTACTACTGTTATCCCTGCCCATCTCTCCCTCTACTACTGTTATCCCTGCCCATCTCTCCCTCTACTACTGTTATCCCTGCCCATCTCTCCCTCTACTACTGTTATCCCTGCCCATCTCTCCCTCTACCACTGTTATCCCTGCCCATCTCTCCCTCTACCACTGTTATCCCTGCCCATCTCTCCCTCTACCACTGTTATCCCTGCCCATCTCTCCCATCTCTCCCTCTACCACTGCTATCCCTGCCCATCTCTCCCTCTACTACTGTTATCCCTGCCCATCTCTCCCTCTACCACTGTTATCCCTGCCCATCTCTCCCATCTCTCCCTCTACCACTGTTATCCCTGCCCATCTCTCCCTCTACTACTGTTATCCCTGCCCATCTCTCCCTCTACTACTGTTATCCCTGCCCATCTCTCCCTCTACCACTGTTATCCCTGCCCATCTCTCCCTCTACCACTGTTATCCCTGCCCATCTCTCCCTCTACTACTGTTATCCCTGCCCATCTCTCCCTCTACCACTGTTATCCCTGCCCATCTCTCCCTCTACTACTGTTATCCCTGCCCATCTCTCCCTCTACTACTGTTATCCCTGCCAGTACCCATCTCTCCCTCTACCACTGTTATCCCTGCCCATCTCTCCCATCTCTCCCTCTACCACTGTTATCCCTGCCCATCTCTCCCATCTCTCCCTCTACTACTGTTATCCCTGCCCATCTCTCCCTCTACTACTGTTATCCCTGCCCATCTCTCCCTCTACCACTGTTATCCCTGCCCATCTCTCCCTCTACTACTGTTATCCCTGCCCATCTCTCCCTCTACCACTGTTATCCCTGCCCATCTCTCCCTCTACCACTGTTATCCCTGCCCATCTCTCCCTCTACTACTGTTATCCCTGCCCATCTCTCCCATCTCTCCCTCTACCACTGTTATCCCTGCCCATCTCTCCCTCTACCACTGTTATCCCTGCCCATCTCTCCCTCTACTACTGTTATCCCTGCCCATCTCTCCCTCTACTACTGTTATCCCTGCCCATCTCTCCCTCTACTACTGTTATCCCTGCCCATCTCTCCCTCTACCACTGTTATCCCTGCCCATCTCTCCCTCTACCACTGTTATCCCTGCCCATCTCTCCCTCTACCACTGTTATCCCTGCCCATCTCTCCCTCTACCACTGTTATCCCTGCCCATCTCTCCCTCTACCACTGTTATCCCTGCCCATCTCTCCCTCTACCACTGTTATCCCTGCCCATCTCTCCCTCTACCACTGTTATCCCTGCCCATCTCTCCCTCTACCACTGTTATCCCTGCCCATCTCTCCCTCTACCACTGTTATCCCTGCCCATCTCTCCCTCTACCACTGTTATCC